>NW_019416362.1:714306-718020 GCF_000390285.2 Anoplophora glabripennis
CTCCTTGATGTCAGCCTTCTGTTTGGAAACCTTCTGCCGTACTCGCGTTCTGCCGCGCAGCATTACCATCGCAAAAGCCATAAACAAATCATCATATCATAATTGTTCTACATCAATAATGTGTATTACTGATTACGTATTAAATTATTATTATTATTTTTTGTTTAAATTACTATGAAATTGACCAAAGTGGGATTAATTCAAGAGCGATTTTCTCAGAAACCGTTAAAGATAACGATTTGAAACATGAGTACCTTTTTAACGTAAAATAGTTCGGGAAAACGGAATTTGCTGTCCAATTTGTTAAAAAGTCAAAGATGAAAAAGTCACAGCACTATAGTGTTTCATAGTTTTTTCCCGAATGGATAATGTGATTTAGACTATCTTTTTTTTAATTATAGCTGTATTCCCCATTTAAGATACAAAGAAAGATAGAACTTCTTATTGTGTGATGATTTTCTTCTCGAAAATGCTTAGGTTTCGAGCCCATGTCATACAATTTCTTTTGTTCCTTTTGATATATACATCTGTGACCATTTGTGTTTTAGTTGGTTTTTATTAATTAAGTATTAAAATTCTGTTAAAGTTAAGAATGATTTTTATTATTATCATAAAATAAACGGATAACTTCAAATTTTTCATTCTCACTAAACATTATTTCTTTGTTTTGAATTTTTGATACAGCAAAAATAAAAATGACTAAAAATATTTAAAAAAAAATCATCAAATCAGAATAGATTCTCGTAATTAATTCTACTGTTTTTTATTGTGAGTTAATTTTGATGGGAATCGTATTTAAAAAATGCAATGCATTCTATTGGAGTTGCCATGAAATACCTGAAAAAAATCTCTTAGGACAACTGAATCCTCCCAAATTCATTTCCAAAATCTATTTTTCAGCTAAAGCTCGAGGAGGAATAGATATATGTCCTCAAAACCCTACCGCCTTAAAACAATCACTTAGGGATATAACGACGATGTGCATCTAAGCCCGAATCTGTTTTTTTAAACGACATTAGGGTTTCCCAGTAGGCTCCGATTAATAAGAAGACGGAAAGGAGGAGATTAATAAGCTATCTGATCGTTAGGTTGATGGGAAAATAAACTGGATTGTTTTTGTGAAAGCAGCGGGTGGACTTATTAAGATAAGAGGCTTCCACGGGTGAAACGATGAAAAGCAGAGCTTCATTTACTCGAAGTACAGGGTGGTCGTCCGAAAATTAATTTGCCTCACAATCTTTGCCCGAAAATTAAAGAAAATTCTGAAATTTATCATGTGTACATACTGCAAAACGTCATATAAAAATAAAAATTCGTAGATTATCATGTAAAAATAAAATGTGAATCTTAAATTTAGGATAAATAATATGTGTTTTGTAGATGTTTTTTTATACCACAACAATTATAATAAATATAATTTTTACTAATATTGTGCGTTACTTCTCATATAAGTTTTGTAAAACTTTGTACAATTGCTAGGAAAATTTACCGTATTCTAATAAATATGTATTAAAACTTTCCTATATGTATGCCGAGTTTAGTTAACTTCAAACCTTCATAAGTCGGTTTTTTAAATGCAACACCCTGTATGTTTGTATCAGGGTTCCCTATACCTATCTTTTCTAGTTTTTAAGTTATCTACTATTTTTTGTGTAATGACCTAAAATCATGTAATTTCTTGCGAGGATAGCTGTGGAATTTTTAACAAAACTTCAAAACAAATAACTAAACTGTCAGTTTGTTGTTACTCTCTTGCAGTGACAGTTTAATTTAGTGTTTATAAGAAATGGAAAACAATACATATTCAAATGCTGATATTTTAAATTTATTATTCATTCACGGACGTTGCAATGGGATTATAAGCAGAACATGTACAGTTTTTAGTGATCTTCATCTTCATCTTCATCTTCATCTAGTGGTTGGTCCTTGAAAAGTCCCATACCACTGCGGCCTAATTAGGCCTTTTATGCGTCCCACTACCAGTCCTATTCAGCAAGTAGATTTGTCCTTTTTANAATTATTATATAACCGAAAGATGGGAAAAAATCAAAATCAGTTAACGTGTTTCGGCGTTTTAAAAAAAAATAACTCATTCAAAAGATATGAATTTTATTCCGTACTTTTGGCTATCCCTGTATATGACTATACTCCACAGGGAACGTTCTATCTAAATATGTAAAAATATACAGGGTGTTCCATTTAAATTAACAAAGTTAACATCCGCGGCCATTTTGTTTGCACTTAATTTGTTTTTCTGCTATTATTGTCGAAAACCTCATAAAAAATCGTGCAACTTTCATATTTCACATTTTTTTATAACTCTTAAAATAAAAAAGTTAATAGGGGGATCAAAATATAGTGAATCACCCTGTACAGGGGACTCTTACAAATACAACTTAAAAAAAAATAAAAAAGGAAAGGGTATTTGGAATGACGCTAGAGACTACAGTAGCCCAGCAACGTAAAGGTTGAAAATAATTTCTTTCTCGGAAACTATAAGGATTTTACAAATTATTTTTTGCGATATTGACTCCATTTCGTATGACGCATCTATTCCCAATTTTCCTTGGATAGGTTGTTAATCACCTTCTAATGTGATGGTATAGAAACAGACGAAAAACAAGAGGGAAAGTTTATATTCTAGTGCCAATATCAAAAACAGTCCCTGGAGAATAGTTGTTCTTGAAAGTTAATGCATCGTAAACAAGCACGGGGCTCGAACAGGTCCCTCGGGGTACTCCCGCGACGTAAAATTCGAAACTAACGTTCATTTCGGCTTTAAGGCCGCTAAAGAGGCGATTTGTAAATGGCAACGATAAATAATAATCCCCGGCGGGTATTAAATTTCAAAATCTCCCGTTCCTTTCACTCTAACCTCTATAAAATGAAATCTTGCAGCGAGGAGTTTTCAGAAGACATAGGGGGATTAGTCGTAAGCGGATCAAGTTTTCGCAGCGTAAAGCCGAGCTAACTTTTAAACGGTGTCAATGGGGATACTGGCGCAGCGCCATATTAACTTTGCGGACTAAGCCGACAACATTAAAAAGTTCATTTCTGCGCCGGATCAAGATCGGACGAATAACGAAAACTATGTAATATAGGAAATACACAGTATGTCCGCGGTTAGGGTGAATAAGAGGAAAAACTTTTTTATTTTACAATTTACGGAAAAAGGCACACTTGATAAAAAGTTTTGCTTGAATAAAAAAATCTGAAAATGTCACGAGAGTAAACTACCTTTATTTATAATATTTTTGAAAAGTGTCACTAAGAAAAGTTGTTCCAAATTAAAAGATACGACAGAAATCCAATTTGTGGAAAAATTGGCCTACTTTGATTATTTATAAATATTTAGTGCGCGGTTAAGATGAATAAGAGGAAAAACTTTTTTATTTCAAATAGAAGGTTGTGAATAAAATGACATTGTATTCTTCACTTGTGTCACTGTACTTCGTTAAAAACCCCCAACAGTAATTAATTATCGGATAAATACTAACTTTATAGCAAAAATGGGTAAAACGCATATGATCGGAGATTTTTGCTTTAACGGCTTCTAAATAACATCAGAAATGATAATTTTTCTATGCAAATAAAAAAACGTGGGCTTAATTGTTATTGCAAAAAAGGTATAAAAAAAAATAGCAAAAAAATTAATTTTTTTCTTGGATTTCTCGTCGACAACTTAGCAACTATTCATTTTAGACAAAAATCGAA
>NW_019416362.1:725359-736782 GCF_000390285.2 Anoplophora glabripennis
GAATGGCTATGTCCTGGCCTTGAAGTCCAGTATTTCCTATGTTCTGTCTCTGTCCATTTGCCCAGAGCCCGCCTGACCACACTGGGAGATGTGCCACAGAAGGGCTCCGGGCCAATGAACTCTGTCTCGGATCCCTTCCTAGCAAGTTCATCCGCTTTCTCATTTCCACAAATGCCTTTGTGCCCTGGCACCCAACACAGTCTGACTGTATTGTTGGTGGCCAGTTCAGTCAGCATTTGTAAACAGTCCCACACCAGTTTTGAACTTACCTTGTGTGCGGCTAAAGCTTTAATTGCAGCTTGACTATCAGAGAATATATATATATGAGTTTACGTCTGTAACCTCTACGTACATTCTCTGCCAGACACGCCATTATCGCGAAGATTTCTGCTTGGAATACAGTGGGGTACTCCCCCAGACTGTAGCTTGCACTCCATCTGGGTCTGACCATATATTCCTGTACCCGTCCCTCTGGTCATTTTGGAGCCATCTGTAAACCATCTTTTAATGATACATAAGTATCCAAATTTGCCACCAATGAGCAGAAAAAAGTTAAGAAGAATTTTAGCAAATCAACTAGAGTATGGTCGAATTAGTACAGAAAGAATTTTCCAAAACCAATAACTTCAAATGAAGATAATGTAATAAATGTGCTAGCATATTTTAATGTTCATACAGAATCCTCAACTCGTGCCGCAGATTATGATTTAGGCATTTCACGAGCGTTCATTCACAGGATGCTAAGAACTAATGATATGCATCCATACAAATTTAAGCTACTTTCTGATCTTCATCCGAATGACGCCGTGCAACGTGTACAATTTTGTGAAACGATGTTAGTGCGATACCAAGAAGATCCACAATTTTTGCAACATATTAGGATATGAACAGACGAGTCAAAATTTACGAGAGAAGGTATTTTTAATAGACATAATACTCATTTGTCGTCATCTGAAAATCCTCATGCTATCCGGGAAAGAAAATTAAAAATAAATTTAGCGTAAATGTGTTTTGTCTAATTAGAGATAACCAAGTTTCTTATCATATCTACGAAGAAAATTTAAATGGCGACAGATATCTTAATATTTTGAACGCCCATGACTGTGGAATTGGCCAGTGAGGTCTCCCGACCTCACTCCATGAGATTTTAATGTTTGGGGAGTAATAAAGCAAAAAGTTTATTCTACACTCATTGCTTCAAAAGAGGATTTGATTGCTCGAATACGAAGAGCGTTCCATGAATTGCCTACAGCTGGAATAGCAAAAGCGGTGACTGATGGTGTTATCTCTAGAATCCGCAAGTGCTTAGCTGTTAATGGAGGTCATATTGAACACTTATGACTTTTTTAAGTCATTTATTTAATCTTAGTGCAATATTATTATCAACATACATAATTAAAATTGTGTATTACTATCTATGAAGTTGATTTTTTAGAATTCTCCTTAACTTTATTCTGCTCATTGGTGGAAAATTGGGATATGTCTCATTAAAAACTGTACATGTTCTGCTTAGAATCCCACTGCAACGTCTGTGAATAAAATAATAAATAACTGGTGACAATTTAGTTGTTTGTTTTGAAGTTTTGTTTTTTAGGTGAGTACACAAAAAATGGAGAATAAAATTGTGTATCAGAATATAGAAAAACATACAGGGTGTTCCCCCCTATAAATAGTGTTGCTTTATCTTTCTTACTATAAAATACACATGGTTTGAAGCTAGTCAGTGTTTCTCTCAATTTTTTTGAAAAAAATTAAATATCTCGAAAACGGTTATTTTAGGAATAGGGAAACATCATAAAAGTCCACCTAAAATAACACAAAATTGCAATAATATATAGGGTGTTCCATTTAAAATAAGCAAGTTGATGGCGACTTCCGGTATAACCGGAAGTGGTACGTGGACGCCATTATTTTAGTTGAGAAGGGCATGCCCGAAAACCCGGTATCCCAAGTTTTCAAAATTCAAATCGAAATAGTCTCTGAGATAATTCTAATGAGCTGTCGCCGTGAGACACCCTATATAACGAGCGTTCAAATAAAAACGTGGTCAAGTTGGTTCTGAAAATTTGGACGTAGGGCGTAGCGTATAGCAAATGAACTTAAACGTCATCTGTCAAAGCGCTGTAGAAACTGACAGCAGCTATACAGCTCGTTGAGAAATGAGGTTAAGTTGGTCGCTATAAGCTACGCCCTACGTCCAATGTGTCAGAGCCAACTTCGACCACGTTTTTATTTGAACGCTCGTTATAATAATATTTTTACGTTAAATTAACATTTAATAGAATTGTCTCAACTTTTAACCGAAAAATAGTTCTAGACGTTTGAAAAATATTTCAGTCAAGAGGAGAATGGTTTACCAATTTTAACATTGACAGATGTCAATGTAGGTAGCTTTAATTCGTGTCTTTTAAGAGCAAACAGGATACATCACCGGTGTTTTTGTTTTAATTTTGACCAAAACAAATGTGGCGACAACAAAACATCAATTACACAAAAAAAAATCGCATCTCAAAATCAGTTATTAGCTCGTCCCATTTGTCTAATGTCAAACGAATAGTTTTACACTATAATTAACAGTCATCTATATTTTTTTGCGATCTAGTCGTGTTCTGTTATTATTAATTAAAATTATATCCATTTAACGCCGAAAATACTTAATTTCTCACATTATGTAACTCCGATATCGCCGTTATGACAGCTATAAATTTTATTAATGGTAACGATAAAATTAAAATAATTTAAACGCGACGTCGAGGAAGATATTCTGGTACTCTGATAAAATGCCACGGCGTGGGCTGACTGGGTCGAAAAAAAAATAATAATAAAAATGATACTGTTCGTTGCGGATATTGTATTACCTGTATCTTCTGTTTAATGATCTCTTAAATTCCAAATAAAAATAGTGATGTAATAATGGTTTTATTAGGAACCAGTGTGGTCCTTGGTGGTGATATATGTGAACCAGTTTTTAAGGAACTCCATTCTATTTCTGTATACTTTCATACAGAGCGTTTCGCGTAAGAAAGAATGAAGTTTCCAAACCAGTTACCACAATTATCTTGCTATATATTAATTATTATTTGATTTTTGTGTACATCTTAATAATAATGAATGATTTAATATTGAATTTAATGTAATAGATGTGGAACATACAGTGAGTTTCACTTAAAGTCGGAATACCTCCGTATTTAGGATGGCGAAGACTCTCAAAAATTAAAAAACATATTAGGCAGTTTTTTAAGAAAGAAATGGATAGCATTTTCGATTTAATCGCACCTCAAAACCCTATATACAAAGTTTCATTATTATAGCTTTTGTGTGTGTTTTGTGAACAGTGTTGACTGTTCACAAAATAGGTGCCAACCTCGAAATATTTCACTCATTGCAGTGTGTCTTGTATTAACATTGAGAAATATTTTCAAGGTATTTTTCCATAATTCTATCAACCGTTGGTATATCCATGCAGTTTCATTGATTTCATTTATACAGGGTATAAGACAGCCAAATTATATATATATATTTATTATACCAGAAATGAGTCTCACAACGAAATAATATTTAAATATTTTCTATTATTCCACCACCATTTGATACGCACTCTTCAATTCGTCTCCTCTNAAATAAATCTTAATTAAAAAAATTTATGTGTTTTGTGGCATTTTATGTGATCGAATAATCGGGCCCTTCTTCTTTAATGTTAACCTAAACGCAGATTTTTTAAAATTTTTTAAATAAGGATTTCTGGGATTCTGTACATGCACTTCTTCTTCATGTAAGACAGAACCTCTACCTTCTACTACATGGAATCTAAAAATGAATCCCAAATGATCATTGGCGTAGAAGTTGGGGTAAATTTCCTACGCCCCTGACCTTACAAAAATTTGTAATTTATACAGGAAATAATGCACATGCGTAAATGTTAACACTATACCTTTGAATCAATTTGTTATAAGCATACCAAAGATTTCATAAATAATGATTTTAAAAATCGCCCAATACGGCCCTGTACAGTGAAAACGGTGCGACTTAGACCCTTGCTTTATAATGCAATTCGGAATTATTTATTGAGTTCTATTTGTGGTTAAAGTTTGATTCACTCGAACTGAAACACCCAGTATGGCACTGTTTGGCTGTCTTATTGGGAGCACCCTGTATGAGTTAAATCAGTGAAACTGCATGGCAAAATTAATTAAAATTATGAAAATATATATTGAAAACATTTTCCACGGAATCTCTACAATGAGTTCTTCAAAATACACCATTACTGCGTTTTCTGAGAAAGTTTGGACATTTTTGGCTAGTCGCCAGTCCATAAATCGGCTTAACTCAGCTTCATACCTGCTTCTGGAATTTGTGGGCAGCAGTTCCGAACATATTTCGCTTGTTTTCTGTAAAATCTCTTCAGAATCACATATTTTCACACCCAAACTTCGGGAATTCAACAATTTTTGAAGTATCTAATCAACAAAATAAAGGAGCCGTGACGGTTGCTATGAAACTCAGACAACTTGAAACATTGCATAATTTGGGTGACATCAAACAAAAATCACAATCTGGAGACGCGTGTGCAAAGATGACATAACCGTGTGCAAAATGTTTAGCACACGGCGTGTGCAAAATACCGTTTTCAGAGCGTTTTTTCCGTGCGCAAAACCCCCTTTTGCAAGGCAGTCGTATAAAAACAATAATTTAGTACTACTTTTTATTTTATTACAGCAAATGTTCAAAGTGGTCCCCATTAATCATTGCATAATGCTCAATTCGGTGTTCAAAGTTATAAATTATATTTTTAATAACATTTGGTGTTATGCTTCGAACTTCTTCTTTGATACTACTTTTTTCAGTCCTTCGATAGCGTCTGGTCTGTTCACATACATTTTGCTTTTTAGATAACACCACAAAAAAATCTAGTGTGGTTAAGTCAAGGGAGGGTGGTGGCCATTCAAGTGACGCTTTTCTGCCTATCCATCGATTTGGGAAAACTTCATTAATATAATTTTTTACATCGAGGCGAAAATGTGGAAGGGCACCATCTTGTTGGAACCAGGAAAATTAATTCCAGGGCTGAAATCATCTGAAAACGAAAAAGTTCACCTGTCAAATTGCCCTCAAAGGAATAAGGTCCCAAGTATGCGTTTTACTACTATTCCAGCCCAATCATTCACTTTTTCCGGCCGTTGTGTATGTTTTTTCTTGCATCCAATCCGGATTTTCTGGATTGCAAAACCTAGTATTTTGCCTGTTCACGGTTCCATTGTAGCGAAAGGTTGCTTCGTCACTGAAAATTATGTGATTTTTCAAGTTGGGTTGTCTTTCAAATGAATTTCTAATTTCTCGCAAAACTGTAATCTTCTGTCTGTGTCATCTGCTCATAATTCTTGTAAGACGTTAACTTTGTAAGGATGCCACTTTTGAGTTTTGTGAACTGAGGACTTCGTCAAGTTGAAGTTGGCCGAGATCTATCTAATAGATGAGTGAGGATTTTCAGTAACGGCGAGCATCACATTTTGACGTTCATTATCGCTCACCGTTCTTCGTCTTCCTAATCCAGGTAAATCTTATATATTTCCGGTTTTTTTCAATCTTTTTGGAGACTTTACTTATTGTAGCTCGACTAATTCTCTGGTTTATGGTGAAATAAGTCACATAAGTTATACTTCAAAAATATGTATTATAAATCATATACACTTCGCAACAAAAATTAGGCGACTAATCTGACATTTGCAACTTTGAAACTGAGGCTAGTATTTAGTGGTGCATTAATTTTCATGCAAAGTATATAATTTATATCTATTTATAATTAGATATTTGTTAATTCCCTTTTATAAGAAGGCCACTTGAAAAGGCAATCTTTAAAGTGAAGAAATGGTTTAGTTATGTCATCGTGGATGAAGTACCTATATGTTGATTTGTATCCAAAAATATGTTACAGCTATTAAAAAACAATAATAAGATATTATTTCTTTGGACCTTTGCAACGTTTAATAATTTCAATATGTTGCGTATGTAGGTACATATTTATTAGCTAGTACTACATTGAAAAAACATACACACAAATAACATTTTTTTGGAGCAATTATCATTTATTTACGGTTAAAATATCACTTTGGTGTTAATATAGCATTTATTTAAATTAAAATAAATAAATAGATGTATTTAGTTCTAAAAATAATAAAAATAGATAAAATCTTTACTTATTATTTTTTAATGTATTAGTATTAACTGTAAAAAATATACACAGATTTTAGCTGATTTATAAAACCTATTCTGTAATAAAAAAGACTGTATTTTTCAGTAGATTTATTAAAATTAACTTGTTAATGATGACAGGAAAATGTAGGGTTGTAGGTACTCTACATTACATACACTGACAAAACTTGTCGCGGTTGCGCATTAAATAGTGTAGTAATACCGGATTTTAAGGAATTAAACATTTATTTCCTACGTGTGTTTAAAACTACATGATTCTATTTAATAATTAACATTACACAAACCAATAAGACCCGAAATGAACATCAGAGTGGACTGGGGATTCTAATAGCTTATCCGCCCCCACAACGCCTAGCCCGAGAGCAACACAGGCAGGTTAAAAAATAGTCATATTATATTAAATAGTTGCCTGTACGTTTTATATATCGTAACGGGCTGCAAATGATTGACATAAAAACGAAATATTTAATATGTCACACAATAATACATTAACATCCATATTTGTTTACCAAAATTCGTTGTTTTTTCCCTAAATTTATAGATTATAGAGATAGGACTGCTTTAAGCGAAACGCACTGTATATTTACTTTTCGCCTAATAAAAACGAAATCACATAAGTACACAAAAAACAATACAAGAGTTTTTTCTAATTAAAAATATAATCAAATACACTACTTTTTATAACCAGCCTCTTGTCTATGTCTTTACTTGTCTTTACAAAAAAAATGGGTTACAAGGTTTTCAATTATTTCCCAGTTTAAAACAACCGTCCTAGGTCCTAGAGGCTAATGCTGATCCAGTGACCAAAGCTGTCCGCTAAGCACATCGAGACTTTGACCCTATTTTTCGTGCAATACCGAACAAATGTCAGCACATCGAACAGAACGTCGAAAAGCTCGAAACCTGCTCCAAAGCATCCATGAACGGCCTTCAGATTATAGATGGCTCATATAAAGCGGATTTTTTCTATCCTTATCATCATTCACTTGTGGGAACTGCGAATGAAACAATGAAGTCTTTCCTGGTAAGTTTTTGGACACATGTTTCTAACCGCTTCAAATAGTTAACAGACATTTTGTTGTTATTATTTAAATTAATTTGCTCGTAAAACAATTATAAATACGTAACCATGAAGATACAATACGGATCATTAAAATTATATTTTTTATGTTTGCTTGGAACGTTATAGATTGCTTTATATTATAATCAATTGTTATGTTTCAAATTTCAGTCAGATTAATGAAATTATTGTTGCATATTAAATTTTGGGGAGATGCAGTGTTTTAAAACTATTTTTTTTTACTTTGACTTCGCAAAACGCTTATACATTTTCATTTGATAAGACACGCAAAGTCAAAAGGTTCTATTTTCTCTTTCGAGGTGAAACGTATGGTAGAATGTAAAAAATCTTCTGTGATAATTTTAAAAATATATGTACAGGGCAAGGTTTATGATGTGGATGAAATATAATCTATAAAGTATGTTTGCTTCCGCTGACGAATGATTTTAGCTGTTTATTAGATATTGTGGGTGTAATTCAATGCTGGGTGGGGCATGTGGGACCCAGAGCAGTATTTTCCTACGATATCACTAGTTAAATTGATTCTGGTTTTAAAATGTACCTCTGGACTACAGGGTGAGTCAGTTTTTTGTAGACAAACTTTAACAGGAGATAGAACACATGTTTTTAAAAAGAAAAGTTCCTATAAAGATATGTCGTAGAAGGCTTCGTTTTCCGAGATACAGGGTGTTGATATTTTTTTTTCTCGAATTTTCATTATAACAAACGAATGCTTAGATTTTTTTCATATTTGGGGGATAATGCCTATTAATTAAGGGGCATAAAACAAGCGATAAGAATGTTCAAAAACTTGCACAGTGGCGGAGTGGAGGGGGTGCTCAACCCCTTTCTTAAACAGAATTTCTACGCCAATGACTACTTAAAAAAAAACCTGTTATTTTCATCATCTACATACAGTTTAACAAAAATAATGTCCCTTCTTCTGTTCCAAAATTCCTGTCCGTTTGCGAGTTATTTTGATTTTTAGTGTTTTTTGTGGTAGTAATTTATTTATTATCAATTATCGCCTAAATATTTAATTCTTTCAACGAAACCCACCTAAATATGGTTTGTTAAGGACTCTAAAAAGCCGAAATCTTTTATTCTTTATCTCTTTCCAATGTAGTCAAAATAAATATTGCGAATTTTGCATTTTTGTTAAACTGTATGTAGATAATGAAAATAACAGTTTTTTTTAAATAGTCATTGGCGTGAAAGTTCTGTTTAAGAAAGGGGTTGAGCACCCCCACCACTCCGCCACTGTGCAAGTATTTGAACATTCTTATCGTTTGTTTTATACCCCTTAATTAATAGACATTATCTCCCAGACATAAAAAAAATATAAGCATTCGTTTATAAGTTATAATGAAAATTCGAGAAAAAAAAATTATATTCAACACCCTGTATCTCGGAAACGAAGCCTTCTACGACATATGTTTATAGGGACTTTTCTATTTAAAAACATGGGTTCTATTTCCTGTTAAAGTTTGTCTACAAAAAACTGACTCACCCTGTATATGTATACAGGAATTCCCTAAGAAAATACTCTGTATATATCTTGCATACATAATATTGTTATTTGAGATAATATTTTCTATTATAAATGTCATGCCACAAGTTATAAAAATGAAATCAAAACAATGATAATTACAATACTTGCGAATTTTGCACTTGAATATTGTTATTTTTGGCCATATAACTTTTAATATAAATAAATACCATTCAAATTTTTCTATAAAATGGCGTCCCTTAGTTGCTTATTTTCATTTTCATTTGTACATAAATTTAAAAAAAAACACTTTTTCGATACAATTGTGTAAATCAATACTCAGTTGCATTGTCGATTGCATATACAGGGTGTCCCGTATAAGAACCGACACAGGGCAGGTGCATCTAGGGGTGTCCAAAGTATTGTAACTTAACCAAACTTACCTATATACAAAGCTGCATCCCCAAAGTAGGGCCCTAAATTTTGAAAAAAAAATAATATCTGCAACACTTTACCGCAGAAGAACCAAATTTGGTACATGATTTAGGTTTATTACTGGTCTTATATGACTATGATTGAAAGTTAATTGAAGC
Organism: Anoplophora glabripennis; assembly: GCF_000390285.2. NCBI lineage: Eukaryota > Metazoa > Arthropoda > Insecta > Coleoptera > Cerambycidae > Anoplophora > Anoplophora glabripennis. Next base: position 734,712 of record NW_019416362.1, read on the forward strand.
ACTACAAAGTGTTTATTGGGAATGACTCACCCCTAAAATTGTACCGAACTTTTTTTTCATTCGCCGAATTGAAAAATAGTAATGTTAATTCACAGCAGAATTTAATTTTAATTTTTTTTTACATTTGTTAAATTTTAAAAAACTTTATTGTTTTTAAGAAAAACCGTATTAACTGACACAAGATTTTAACAGTGTTCATTAGAAAATAATCAAAAAGTCAGTAGGTAGTAGGTTTTATCTTTCAAATTTGACAATTGACCTGCCCGGTTCTTATACGGGACACCCTGTATTTGTCCCACATGACTACATAACCTATTTCATTCAGGTACGGCGACCAAACCGAGAAGTAAATTAAATATCACTCTGTAGGAGCTAACAGTACCCTATTCGGTCACATTTTTTAATAGATTTTTTTGAATATGATTGTAAACCAGTATACTCGTAGAAATATCACATCTGTTGGGCGAAATGGCCTTGACCTTGGGATGTGGGATTTTAAAATGTGGAGAAACGAGTAAATAGGTAGTCCTCGCATTAATTTTGACAGGATTATGGTTTTTATTGAAAAATAGCCAGCCTTGATCTTCCTTTCTAATGGAACAATAAAATGGAAGGTGACACCAAAGTTGGATGGTGTTTCTACATGAATCTATTAACGACACGACAATAAAAATCGAAGATATGACAACCAGACTAATTAATATGTATTAAGTACTCAGATTTAATGTTTTTTTGGTGAGGCTGCTTTTTCCGGATTCTCAGTGTTGATCAACGAATATTATTGTTGATATTTTAAATTTTAAATGTTTTGAAAAATGTCTTAAAAATTTTAATTAAAATTCAAATTGGGGCAGCCTGAAATAAAAGTCACTCCATCTATGTCAAAGCCAAACCAAATCGTTAAGTTGTAAATAAGTCACTAGTTCTTTTTTTAATATATCTTATATACTTTTACTCTACTCTGAAGTTCAAATTAGTTTAAATTAATTTTAATTTTTCTAAATGTATCATCACTACATTAAAGAAACGCCTCAATAGATATTAATTCTAAAATAAAATAAAATATTAATGATGAGAACCTTAGAAACATTATTTTCTATTTTCGCTTATAATAATAATCACTTTGGACATAAATCAACACGAAAATCAACCACGATAACAAATCAAATCAAGTTTTTTGGATAATTTTTTTAAATATTTTAGTTGCTCCGGGGCATTCTAATTTTGGTAAAAAAAACTTTAGAGTTTAATAAAACAACACACCAAATATCATTAAAATCGGTTAGATAGTTTTCGCAAAATAATTTTTTGAAAAAAATTTTGAAAATAAATTTTCAAAATGTTGAACAGCTTCAAATAATGCATCTAGATACTACAAAAATTTCACATAGAAAACACCGCTCAACCCTTCAAATTGTTTTTGAAAAATTGAAATCATTTGATTAGGACGGTAAATTTTTAAAGTTAATACCCTTTTTTTTATTTTTAAACAATTAGATTACATTTATCAATTTGCAATTTAGTATTTTTCAAAAATTATAATTTTAAAGTACTCGGAAAGACGTTTCTTTTTTTAAAAAAGAGTTAAATTCCGTTTATTGGTTCTTGAGATATAAGCGGTCAAAGTTTATCGGCATTTACCGTTAATTTATAAACAATTTAGCAATAATCTTTGATCCAGCCGGAAAAAATGTTCCATAAGTTATCGGCAACATAGATAAATCAGGTTCAAAATGCGAAGGTACGAAAAAAATTACATTATTTCGGCTTCTAATGGACCAATTTTGATCTTTTTTTTAATCCGATGTCTCGCGAGCCAAGGAATTCGGATATCGTAGTCCCAACTGTCTAATTTGCACATATTTTGTTATAAATAAAGTTTATTATTTACCTATGCATTAAATATATTTACTGTATATTTTACCCTATGCTAATGCATTTTTTCAATAAAAAAAAATTGTTTACGTATATATTTCAACACTCTGAATATGAATGTATTTTTTTATAATTATTACAATTATTTAAATAATTTTTATTTAAACAAATTAAAAAAATATATATATATTTTGGA
>NW_019416362.1:737234-886157 GCF_000390285.2 Anoplophora glabripennis
TTTTCATCAATTATTGCTATTTTGCAATATCGGTAATAAATTTAAACATTTTTAACTTACAGTATATTGTGCAAAATTCAATTCTAAAACTTTTTTTCCTCTTCAATATTCTTCCAAAATGCATAGGTTCCAAGATATAAGTAAAAAACCCAGATAAAATAGGTATTTTTTAAAATTTTTTAAACATTTTTGCAATTTTGAAAATGTTCCGGACCTCGCCCAGATCTAGGGATCTACACTTTTATTATGTGAGTTGTACTGAAGGTAATCCAGAAAAAAATTGTTTGCCCCCTCTCACATCAACCTCAAAACAGATCCACCCTAGTCTAATTGTAAAAACTCATAGTTGCTAACATTTTCAATCTTACAATAAATTTTTATCATCGGCAAAGAGCAGCACTGCTACACTTATCAATATTTGTAAAAGTCATTAATAAATATAAAAAATAATAGGGGTCCAAAAGTAGATCCCTGAGGAACACCTTATTCAGCCGCAAATAGTTCAGATTTAAACCCATTATAGGCAACACAACAAAGTCAATCTTTGAAATAAGTTTTAAAGAACCGAAGTAGATTATCAGATAATCCAAATTCGATTAATCTAGATAATGCATTACTAGTGTATTATTTAATGATTTATACGTTTATACATCCATGTTTTCTATTTCCAATAGTTTCTAATCATTTTTTTTTTCTTTCAGTGGTGCTCCTTCGTGATCTTCGTCGCCTTGGCCGAAGCCAAGACGACCAAAATCACCCCCTCCAACCAAAAAAGAAGTCTAGGCCTGGAAGCATCACTCTACGGAGCTTCACTGGGAGTTCCTGTGGTTTCCGGCTCGACACTTGGCTCTGGTCTTTTCACACCCGCCATTTCCTACGACTCCAGCAGCGCCCTTTTGGGCGGAGCCGCTTTTGGCTCATCTGGTAGCTTAAGTTCCGGGGTGAGCACAGTATTCGACTCTGGTTCCGTCAGCGGAGTGTCCACCGGACTTGGCAGTGGAATCAGCACCGGATTAGTCAGCGGCGTCACCAGCGGTTTGGGCAGCGGCATCGGCAGTGGATTGGTGAGCGGAGCCAGCAGTGGGCTCGGTAGCGGAATCGGCAGTGGATTGGTGAGCGGAGTCAGCAGCGGGCTGGGTAGCGGAATCGGCAGTGGATTGGTGAGCGGAGTCAGCAGCGGGCTGGGTAGCGGTATCGGCAGTGGATTGGTGAGCGGAGTCAGCAGCGGGCTGGGTAGTGGAATAGGCAGCGAGATAATCAGCGGGGTCGGCAGCGGATTGGTGTCTGACGTCAGTGTATCTTCTGCTGGAGCGTCAGGTATGTTTTGTTCTTTTTTCATAGCCGCCATTTATCTTTTTAATATTCCATGAGGATAATATGTAGATTATGCACCAAAGTCTTTCTGTAATTTTTCAATTACAAACATTATTTGCATTAGAATCATGTCTTATAAATTTAAAATGCAATAAACATAGTTCCAAACATTACAGAAGCTTTAAGAGCTTAACGATACCTAGATATGTAACAATTCGGAGAGAAATTGGAGAAATTGCGAAAAAAACAGTTTTTTTCGAAGCAAAAATAAGAAAAATTGGAAAAAGTGGTAAAATTGCAGAAACTCGTAATAGAAACACCTAAAAAATGCTTATTAAAATATTTTTCATGATACAAGGTGTTTGTAAATAAGTGCGAAATATTTAAGGGGGTTGTTGCCGAAGTTATTTTGTAGTAGGTCGAAATATGCTTCGTTTCCGAGAGTGTTTAAATTTTAATTTTTTATTTATTTTTATTAATTATTTCAGAGTTTTAAAGATATTGACTTAAAATTTGAAAAACTCTTTGGAGGGATAGATGTTCCATTTTTGAGGTGATCCGAATATTTCTACTTGCACCAGTGGCGTACGTGCGAGAATTCCACAAATGTTTTTAATTAAAAAAAAGGTACGCCACTGACTTTTCCCCGTGTTGATATTGATATATTTTTAGAAATCCGTCATCAATTCTGAATCTTCAATTTTTTTCGTAGATACACCGTTTTTGAAGGAAAAAATAAAACTTATTTTATTACAAGTTGTGTATTTTTAATTTCTATTGATACATTATCTAGTAGGTTGCTGTCAATATTTCTAAATAAAATACAACCATCAAATTTCGAGTCAATATCTTTAAAACTCTGAAATAATTAATAAAAATAAATAAAAAATTAAAATTTAAACACTGTATCTCGGAAACGAAGCATATTTCGACTTGTGTTTATATGAACTTTTTTTCACAAAACAGCTTCGGCAACCACTCCCTAAAATATTTCGCACATATTCAAACACCCTGTATATTTGAAAGAGTATTTCTTTTAAACGGATCGTCCGGATCTGGAANTTTTTTCACAGAATAGCTTCGACAACCAACCCTTAAAATATTTCACACTTATTTACAAACATCCTGTATATGTATTTTATTGGAATAAACGTATGAAATTAAAATATTTTATAAAATATAATTAAAATGTCTCAAATTTTAAATTAGTAGATTTCGAACACAAATTATCAAAAGTTAAATATGTTTTATTTAAAATAACAAAAATAATAATTTTTCATAAGTAACCAACGAAAAGAAACAAAATTTAATCAAATTAAAAAACTAAGTGCGGAAAAAAGAATTATTCTTTAATTCAATTAAAGGATCCTTTTGTTTGGATAAAAAACTGGAATTTTTAGGAAATTCTCGAATAGAAAAATATCAAGCAATTTCTCTATTTCAAGTGTTTCTTTGCAATTTTAATTGGTCTTTATTTACGAGGTGCTGTTATTGGATGTTACGTTGCTAATTGCAAATTATACTACGATACTTCGATTTTAAAGCGTCTCTTTTAACAGCCTACATTTTATGTTTGTTAGTTGACCGCATTAAAGTTAGTTTAAACATAGTTCATACAGTCGAGAATTGCAAGAATCGAATAATATTCAGATTTTTTTAGAGTTAAACACTTCATTATTATAAATATAGTTAATGTTTTCTCCTAAATTTGTTTGAAATTTGAGCACTCGAGAAACCTAGAAATAAATATGAGCAATATGATTAAAACTCTAATAATATTTTATTGTAACGTGTGATGGTAATAGTTTAAATAACTAGGTGGATTTCATGGGGTCTAACGACACTTATAGTGTACGATAGATAATTCAATAAACATATAAATCTAAAAAAATTAGATAAATTTGGACTGAATACATCGAAGATGAATTTTTTGAGACAAAACGTCTGAATCTGGTTCGGGCTGAGGCAGTACAGTATTGAGGGTTATAAGGGTTTGCAAAAAATGTAATAAAATTTCCAGGGTCGTATTTAAAAAAATGAAGTTAATGATGATCCTGAAAAGACGAAACGTTACATATAAAGATTGATTATGCCATTCGATAGAGGCCAAAAAGTTGCCATGAAAAAGTGTTCGTCCTTTTTCAATATCGCTTCATAAAAGGTTAAAATCATGTTAGCCTTGATTTTTTAGAGGCATAATGTTGGTCCCCTGACTATGCAACTTTGCCCCAATTTAAACTACTTCGTATCTCTTACCGTTTCCGAGATCACTGCAGTGAGAAGCTAATTTTTTTAACAGCTTATACAATTTATTGGCTTTCAAACAAGAGTCTCAAACTCTCCACAATATTTGAGACTTTTTTTTAAACTCATGCTTATGGATTTTAAACTCTGCATTTCAGGTTTGAGCAGCTTCGCCCCAGCTTTCAGTACCGTCGGCCCTGCCGTCGGTACCGTGTCTGTCGGCTCCGTCGCGCCTGTCGTGGTGTCCCAAACTCACGAGTACCGCCATCTGAGCCAACAAGTACCGGTAGCAGTGCCCACACCAGTACCAGTAACTGTAACGAAAACCGTCCCTGTACCACAACCCTACAAGGTAGATGTTCCCAAGCCTTACGCAGTACCAGTACAAGTGAAAGTACCAGTGGACGTACCCAAACCGTACGCCGTCAAAGTGCCATATAAGGTCTCAGTACCTGTTGCTGTCAGGTAAAGTGGATAAGTTGTGTAACAGATTTTAATTAATCCCTACTTATTTCTGCATTTATACAGCGTGTCCCACTAGTGCGGGAAAGTCCAAGATCTATGTTAAAATGAGGAATATACGAATTTTTCTTTTTACTGTGTTGCCACATTTCTCGGAATGTACAAATTAAAAATATATTCAACTATACAGGGTGTTCCACTTTTCCTGGACAGACACCAACTTTGGTTTTTTAAATGGAAACACCAATTTTTTATATTTTTTTCGGATTCTACATCAAAAATAAAGGGTACTTTGTGTAGAATAGTTCTATTCAAATATTCACAATTTTTGAGATATCTCGCTTGAAAGGTTTTTCTAGTTGATACTGGTTGCTTACATTTTCTGATACTGACAGGTTATACTAATAGCTACTAAGCCCATTTCTTTATCAGATGTTTAGTAAGGATGACTTTTCCGAATCATGCTCCAAAAACTGGCCTGCGTTATACAGGGTAACCAAAATATTATGTCAAAATTGCCAATTGAAAAATTGAAAAATCTCGATTTTTTTAAATGCAGATTTAAATTCTCTACAATTTTGCTATACCTGCTCCTATACCAAAATTCATTAGATTTTCATGAAATCTCATTTCTATGAAAAAATGCGAAGTTTATAAATAGCTTATATATAAAATAACGTAGTAGGCTCCTGTCAAATGATAATCTGGAAAATTTTCGATTCACATAAAGTTTAATAGAAAAGCGACAGTAATAATAATTATTACTCACAATTATTGTGAAATGAATTACTCTAAAGAAGAATTAGTAAATAAATAATAGAATAATTAGTAAAACTCATGGTAACTTTTTATTAGCAAGTCGTATTTACCAAACTAATAATCCAGATTTACAAAGATATCCTCGTACAAAGTGTTTTGTAAAACTGAAAGAGAGGTTTGAAAGAACAACAAATACAAATTATGAGAAGACAACAAGAACACACGCATGCAGTCTCCAAAACAGTAAATTAACATCGTGCATTTCTAACAAAAGTAATAAAGACCTAGTTAAATTAGTAATTAACAGGTAACCGCTCAAAATGTCTGCCATTTTTCTATAGACATTGAGCAATTCTACGACGAAAATTGCTTGACACATTTCGCAGCATTTCCGGAGTTAGGGTCAAAAAAGCATTTCTTATCTTTGCCCGTAAATCTTCTACATCTGTCGGAGGAGTTTCATACACCCTGTCTTTTATATAGCCCCATAAAAAAAATCAAGACAAGACAGGTCTGGGGATCGGGGAGGCCATGGAATTGGCTACCTATCCACTTATCTGGATACAAATCATTTAAGTATTCTCTAACCTGAAACAGTTTTTCTATGAATTTACATAACTTACATAATGAGAAAACTTACCGCCAGTGTGGAATGTGCAGGGGCACCATCATGTTGGAACCACTGACTGTTTAAGTCATCCGGAGGAATATGTCCCTGCAATTGGAGCAAGTCGTTTTGTAAAAATTGCAAATACCCATTACCAGTTAAGTTTCCTTCAAGAAAATGTGGTCCAATGACATATTCTCCGCATATTCCCGCCCAAACGTTGACTTTAAAGCGGTGTTGATGATCGTCTTGTCTTATTAATCTGGGATTATGATCGGCGTAATGGTGATAATTATGTCGACTCTCTCGACCAGTATTGGCAAAGGATGACTCGTCAGTAAATAACACCTTTGAAAAAAAAATTCATCTTGTTGTAGCTTTATAGTTGCCCACTCACAAAACTGTACTCGCTTCTGAAAATCTTGCTGTGTTAAGAATTGGTGATGCTCAGAATGATAGGGGTGGAAGTTGTTTTTCTTTAACGTTCTATTAACCACACTTTTGGAAATACTAATTTCATCACTAATTTCTCTGACACTTGTAGATGGATTTTGGACTGCACATTCCAAAATGTCAATTTGACTATCCTGATTACCACATGCGTGTGTTCTTGTTGTCTTCTCATAATTTGCATTTGCCGTTCTTTCAAACCTCTCCTTCAGTTTTACAAAACACTTTGTACGAGGATATCTTTGTAAATCTGGATTATTAGCTTGGTAAATACGACTTGCCAATAAACAGTTACCATGGGCTTCTCTTCTTCTATTAAACCTTTCTTTCTATTAAACCTTATGTGAATCGAAAATTTTCCAGATTATCATTTGACAGGAGCCTACTACGTTATTTTACATATAAGCTATTTGTAAACTTCGCATTTTTTCATAGAAATGAGATTTCATGAAAAACTAATGAATTTTGGTATAGGAGCAGGTATAGCAAAGTTGTAAAGAATTTAATTCTACATCTCATGGTATGAAAATATACAGGGCGTTGCATTTAAAAATATCGAGATTTTTCAATTTTTCAATTGGCAATTTTGACATGATATTTTGGTTACCCTGTATAACGCAGGCCAGTTTTTGACGCATGATTCGGAAGATTCATCCTCACCAAACATCTGATAAAAAAATGGGCTTAGTGGCTATTAGTATAACCTGTCAGTATCAGAAAATATAAGCAACCAATGTCGACTAGAAAAACCTCTCAAGCGAGATATCTCAAAAACTGTGAATATTTGAATAGAACTATTCTATACAAAGTACCCTTTATTTTTTATGTAGAATCCGAAAAAAATATAAAAAATGTGTGTTTCCATTTAAAAAATCAAAGTTGGTGTCTGTCCAGGAATAGTGGAACACCCTGTATAGTTGAATATATTTTTAATTTGTACATTCCGAGAAATGTGGCAACACAATAAAAAGAAAAATCCATATATTCCTCATTTTAACATAGATATTGGACTTTCCCGCACTAGTGGGACACGCTGTATAGCGTCGTTGTAGTTACTGGGAAAGAAGTGGCTTGAATATAAAAAGAATATTATTGACATTAAAAATTATTTAAATTAAAGAATACCTTGAAACATATTTTTTACATTTATAATAATATAGACTAAAATTTGAATAATAATTAATGTCAAATCTTAAATTGCTTTTTCCACCAACACAGTTTCATCAGCTTAACAATTTATTGAAAATACTAATGCTGGAGGTTCATAACCTTAACCTTTACGTTTCTAAAAAAAGCTAAATCCGTTAACCTAATTAATAGTGTATTGGACACCTGCAAAGTGTCCAATACAGTATATAAATAATTTACTTACACAACAAACCTAACTATGGAAAAACACAGCAGCTTTGGAAAGATTTACAAGGTTTTTGCTCCTGCGTCACCTAAAAATAAACTGAATGTTTGTACACAATTTCTTTGCAAAGGTTAGTATCTTTCAAAACAAGATGTTTTTCCCAGTGTCCCCGTCGAAGTCCCCAGGCCCTATGCAGTCTATCAGACCAAGCAAGTCAAAGTTGATGTTGAGAAACCAGTACTAGTCAAGGTACCAGTCCATGTGAAAGTACCAGTCCCACAGCCCTACAAAGTAGACGTACCCACACCTGTCGCAGTCAGAGTACCACACCCCGTCGTTGTCAAAGTACCACAAGTATACCACACCAGCAGCAAGCAACACTACAACAACCCAGGAATTGTTTATGGAGGTGAATTTAATCAAGGTACTAAAAATTTGAATTACTATTTTACAAAAACAATATGGTCACCACCATTTTGGATATAATGAAGGGACTTTTCTATTAATTTAAACACGCAAACTATTATTATTGCCGTAGGAGACGCAAATGAAGTTGCGCTTTTTGCACAACAAATATGCCAATGTGTCTTCCAAAGTTCTACACGAAGTAAAAATATTTTGTTCATTTCTGCCAATATGACCTCCACAGGTCTACATACAGGGTGTCCCTGAAAAAGATGGACAACTTGACCACAGGTTCCTTGGATGAAAATAAGACTATTTAACCTAACTTACCTATATACAAAAGTGCACGCCTACTGAGATATAGCCTTCTAAATATAGAATAGATACCTATTTTTTTCAAATACTTTGAAAACTATTTTTCTTAGAAACTTCAAATTTGGTACACTTATTTTTTTATATAAGGGCAAGGTAAATATAGAATTTGGAGAGAATACATATACAGGATGTTCTATTTCTAGTGCCTGTGCGCCACTGGCTATCCCGTAACTTTTTTGTGTGTATGCCAATGACGACAGAATTTACATTTTTAAAAATAAGTACTATTTGGAAGAATTTTTTCCTCTTACAAAATTTTGATATCGTTTATGGATTTCGAGTAAAATTAGCATTTTTTATACATTAAATAAAGGCAAAAATTCCGATTTGTAAAAAATAATTTATAACTGCAGCCTCAAAGCAGGGAATAATAATGAAAAAACGTCACATTAAAAAAATAACTACAAATTTTTTGTATTAGTATTATCAATCAATAAAATAAAAGTCAACATTAACATTTTAAATAAACCTAAATTGATATTTGTAATCACATTAAATAATATTACAGTAAATGCTCACTTACTTCCTTGTTCTTAAACGCAAACATTAGTTCTTCGAAAATTAGAAATTATCCAATAATTGTACATTACCTCTCATAACATTAATTTCATGTATTCTTTCCCATATTCGTTTTCTGTATTTACTGAAAAGTTATTATAAACTGTGGTCCTCAACGCTCCCCAAATGAAATAATTACATGGGTTTAGGTCCGGGGATCGAGGTGGCTATTTTCAAGGGGCATTATTTCCTCTACCTATCCACCTGTTAGACCTGTAATAACCTGTAATACCTACCTGTACCCTGTAATACCTGTAACCTGTAATAACTGGTCTTTTAATACTCTATTAAAGGAACTTTTTGAAAGCNAAGGGGCATTATTTCCTCTACCTATCCACCTGTTAGACCTGTAATAACCTGTAATACCTACCTGTACCCTGTAAAACCTGTAACCTGTAATAACTGGTCTTTTAATACTCCATTAAAGGAACTTTTTGAAAGCCAACCCCTGCCGCTAATCGCCTTTTATTTACTTGAGGAATTTCTTCGACCCTTTCCAAAATTTGTTCCTCCAGCTGAATCATTCCGGCCGTACATTATCCACGATTTAATGTTACAGGTAAAAAACGTCCTGTTTCCCGAAGGCGCCTCTCCGCATTAGCAAATGTTTTGTGATTTGGAGTTCTTCAATTAGGAAATCTTTCAGCATATTATGTAGCACAACAATTTCCTTCACAATAACCCAAAACTACTACTATCAGTTTGTTCAGCAAAAGTATAAATTGCAATAAAAAACAAAGTAAGCTAAAATTAAATCACAGCTAGCTTGACACTGAACATTTTAATTATTGTTATAAATTTGTTTCTCTGTTATATGGTACCTCGTACTAGACTGTTCTATTTATCTTAAACTGATTTTATATTATTTAATGTGTAAAAAATGCCAATTTNTAAATAATAGGACTATTATCATTACCTCAGGATGGCGCAAACGAAGTTAAATCTTTTTAAAAAACAAAATATTCTGTCCCATCCTGCCAATAACAATTCCATAGTTCTACAGTTGTTTTTTAGGCCACATTCCAAAATAAAAAATTTTGAAATCGGCCAAAAAATAAAAAAATTACAGGCTTGTATCATATTTAAGCGCGACACCCTGTATATAGTACCCCCTAACATCCTTAAATCTAACCCTTTCTACCTAACATCCCTAAAATAGGGTAAATTGACACAAGAGTAATCCTATTATTTTAGCCCAAAGATTCCGTGATTGACCTTCTCTTTTACAACATCTCGTATAAACAGCGAAATGTTAAATTAAAAAAAAATCTTCACAAAATACCGCAAATGAATAAATTAATTAAAAATAAAACAAATATATCGCAAACCCACTGAAGACTGGGTTATTTTTTAATGAGACTGACACCCACTGTAAATCGAAATTTATGAAGGTTTGGAGTCAATAAAACGTCATATTTATGGAGACGATTAATAGAAAACGAAATTATATTTTACAGTTAATGTGTGGAATGTGGAATACTAATTATGAATAAATGTAAATGATTATTATTTGAAGGCGGTATTTCCTGATATGTTCGTGGTTACGCAACTTTGAATCATATAATTCAGCTTTAGGTCGGAAAAGTGAAATCCTCTTTGATAAACCTTATAATTCACGACAGCGGAAGAGAAAATATTATATTTTATTAACAGAAGAAATGCCATCCGTTTTATTCAAATTTTCAAGAAATAAATATTGACTAAACACAGAAACGTTCCCTTCAGTCCATTTCAGTTATATCCATTTTGTTATTGAATTTATGATGCTTTCAGAATATTTGTACAATTATATTTCGAGTTTATAGTTGTCTAGGTTATTATAATGGTAAATGCAAAAGTTTCTAAGTATTTTTCTTAAAGCTTTCACGATACTCTCATAAACAAAACAAACGAACGTTTAAAATGCCGGATTTCAGCAACAAATCTATATCTGATAATATGGGAGACATGAATTTATTCCTCAAATTCGACCTCTACAAATCAAATTCACCCGTTTGTAAATCACATTCGCCTTATTGTTTATTTACAAAAAAATATACTGGAAACTAATCATCACTCACAATTACGACTAATTCAACTATCACCTTCCTTACGATAAAAATAACAGTAAAGTAAACAAACAGACAGACATGGAACCCCTTTTATCAAATAACAATAATTCACTATATTAAACTGTCACAAAGGCAAATTAAAGAATAATGTGTTACAATCTTCATAAGGGAAAGAAGTGTTGAGCCAATCATATTGGGACAAATGGATAAACCTATGCTGTTGGGACTAACAAATTGAATTTAAAGTGCAAAATTTGATTTGAGAAGTTGTATTTGACTTGTAAAGGAACGATGTTAAATTTTCAGTACAAAACCCTTACTATACTATTAGAGGTTGACCCATGAAACCTTGTGTAACTGTAAACCTGTAAGCGTTGTAACAAATATGTGAACACGTATAAGGTGTTGGATTTAAAATATCATACGTAAGTTTTTGCAACAGTCTCCAATTATTACCTTCAAAATATCATTTAAAAGTACAGAAAATAATTTTTGTTCATAGTAGATAAAATAGTCAAAAAAAAAACTGCCCCTACACATTTGGTACTTATAGTTTCATTTTTTCCAAAGTCATTATTTTTCCAATGTCTTCCTCCAGGAATCTACGGCCTCGGCAGCAACTACTACGGCCTTGGCGGAGTAAGTAGCATCAGCAGTGACGCCGTGAGCAGCGGCTTCGATGGGGCCGTTGGAGGAGTGAGTAGCGTCGTCAGCCCTGGCTCTGGTGTAGTCGGAAGTCTCGGAGGAATCGGCAGCACCCTCAGTCCCATCAACGGCATTTACGGAGGACTCGGGTCAGTCAGCAGCACGCTCAGCCCCATTAGCTCCTTCGACGGCAGCTTTGGAGCAGTAAGTGGTGCCCTGCCCGTTGGCGGCATCATCAGCAGCACCATCAGCCCAATCATAGGTGGAATCAGCAGCGGATCCGGTTTTGGTGATTTCAGTTCCCTAGGAGGATCCTTTGGAATAGGCTCTGGAGACGCTTTCCAAAGTGGTGTCTCCGCCACCACCCCCGCTACTGACGCTGTGCACGCTGAGGGCGATTCCATTTCTGTAGAAGGAAGGAGCGGTGAAGCAGTCACTGAAAGTTCTTACGATGGAGGCATTTCATCGTCCTTCTCGGCTGTTACCCCTGCATCAAGCTCTGATGAGGACAAAACCCTTCCAGATGTGGAAATCACTTCTCCAAGTGGTTTGTAAGGATGGGGCGGGGTAGCCTTTAAGTATTATGTAAATATTTCGCTCAACAATTCTTGTTTATGTTTGTTAAAATGTATTGAACGCAAGGATAGAAAATAAAACATTCGTTTTTTTATTGTAACTATCAAAGATTCAATGTCATGTAGAGGACTTACTCCAAAACTTTCTACGAACAGAAAAGTAATTATTTACAGTAGAAAACTGTTTGGAAATTATTAAAATAGTAGTAATATAAGAAACGGCCTATGATTTTAAAGATTTTGTAATTCGAAGTCAAGTTTCTGGCACTATTATAATATACATTTTCAAGCATTCCGAAATATATATATTTTACATTTAACTATTTAACTTCCTGGAGAACATTAAGAGGCATACAAAATCGAGTTTGTATACCATTAAAGAGAAAATTAGCTTTAAAGAACTAGTTACTTCTAATTACACAATTACATAATGAGAAAAGGCAATTAAAAACTCACGAACAGGCGTGTAACTCCTTAATTAGGGCAGATGTTGAGAAACAAAGCACCTCTTACCTGTAACAAAAGGAAAAATTAGTTTTCAGAGCTAATTATACAGAGTGTAGCGTTGAATAAGGGTTAGGTACATTCAAACGAGGTTACCTTTGATTTGTAGAAATGCATACCACAAGTATGTTTTCTCAAATTCAATTGTCAACTATTTTTTTTGTAATATTCATACCCCGTCACTGGACAGGCTAGTATAACCTCAAATAACCTCACGCTCTAGCCGCCAATGCACACTCTATTGGGAGCTACGACATGCATTGTTGTCAAATATCATCTTTCTTAATATTTCGCATTGTATTAGCTATGTCCTGTCCAAATTTGATTAACGCAACTCTCTCGGTTTCGAAAATACAATACCTATGTATGTATTCAGCCACGAAAATTGAATAATTCCAAATATTTCGAATTTTCCCCACCAAGAACGGCGGTGAGAACAAGTTTAACATTGTATTAGCAATGTCCTATTCAAATTTGGAAAGTTCGAGAATACAATACCTATGTATGTTTTCAGCCACGAAAATTGAAACTGAAAACTAAAATAAATGTAATAAAATGGAAAAGTTACATATTTGACCATTCTTGTTTCGCCGATTGAATATCATTTTACTTCATTAGATTTATTTTTTGTTAACTCTCAAAAAATGTAAAGACGTACTTAGGAAAGACATAATTCTCTTTATTGAAACTGGATGATATATACGATAGATGATGGTGGAATTACAAGACATGTTCGATATGCCCCCCATTTTCCTGGATGCATAGCTGGATCCTTCGATTGAAATTGAATTGAACCATCCTCAACATTTTTGGATCGAGAGGGACATCTTCCATTAGAACCGGAAAAGTATTCGTCAAAAAATTGAAATAATTTTCGCTATTCAAGCGGCGCGGCATGACATAAGGACCCAGAAGGATGTCACCGATGATCCCGGCCCAAACATTTATTGGAAATTCTACCTGAAAGTGGTTAATACGCCAGGCATGAGGGATTTCTTCTGCGTAATGGTGAATAAAATTCGGCTGGTGAAATTTGGATCGCGTGCCGACGCTCCTTAAATAAAGGGGCGAAATTGGCGAAGTCTTCTCTCAAAATGGTATAGTAAAAGCTCCTGAATAGACGTCGCATGATAAGGATGGAGAAGCTGCTTGAGGCCGACCCACACAGTCAACGGCTCGAACACAAAATTGCCCAGTCTCCCGCAAACTCTCCAATCCGTGTAAATCGGTAATTTGGAACCCGTCGATTTGGATATCGCGCCGCGTAGACGCGTACACTCCCACCCAAGTTGTCTTCGCAAAACCCTACGATACAATTACTACAATAGTAGTAATTGTAGTGAGTAGTTGTTGTACTTGAGTAGTAGTGATAATGCTGAAAAAAAAAATTGCGTAAAAACTATGAATGCTACAAGATTTTACCAAGACCACGAAAATCTCGAATCAATAAAAATAAAATGAATTAATTCCAGCGACCAAATAAAAAGTTCTGGTAATTCTTGTACCAAGACACTCAAGAATTTACCACTAGCCCAAGGCTGATGGACGCGGTTGCTTCATCAAAACATGAGTTTTACTTAGGAACAAGTCCACAGCAAGTTTCATTAAAATCCAGATATTACAAAAAACATATTTTTTTTTCAAGAACTTTGACAGTCAATAGCAGAGGAACCTGACATTTTTTCTTAATGAAAATTAGGTCAAATCGTCTTCTTTTGAACCAAAGAATGTCGCAGTACCTTTTTGATCATGTGCTTATGAGACACCCTGTATATATATTTATTAAACAGAAAAATAATTATTTAAAACATAAATTAGTCCACACACCAATATCAGTAAATATGTATTTAGTAAATCATACAAATATACATTTTTTTAAAAACCCATAAATTTTTCATAATTGTAAAATAATAATATAGGTACTTATCGCAAAGTCATACAATAATATAATTACAGTCCGATTAGTAAAGCTATAGTGTGTGTGCGGGGACGGTAAATTACTATTCATTAAAAATATAGATATACCCTAGTATGTGTTAGAAGGGGCAGTAAATTAATATTTGCTGACTGGAAATCGCGTTCAATATTCAACAAGTTTCACTTTTGCGTAAAAAATCGATGAGTGGGAACGAATTAACGGGTTCTCGGGGAAATTTCGCGGGTTTTAAAGCACCCACTTGAACTGCCTACTATTATAAACACTGAGGAGAAAATGAAGTGGAGGGGGAGAATTAATCTTTAGGTTTACGGTCGGGAAATTGCCGGATCGCACTGTGACACTGATTGATAATTCCTAGCCGAAAAATTCAAATAAATCGACGCTCTACGTCTGGACTTGCGAATGGTTTTTGCCCAGGCGGTGATTAAGTCAGACGTTCTTTTGTGAAATTCATGGGAATTGGAAATATTTGAGTGTTTACTGGATGTCCCAATATCAAATGTACATGAAACTGCCACAGATTCTTGAGGCTAACAAAAATTGCTTCATTTAGCCACTATAGGGCGTCAAAGTTGACAAATATGTTTACCTTTTCCAAACCCTAAAGCATAAGTTACATGCGCAGGCCTTAGAAAGAGAGATCACCTGCCCCAATATGTGTAAGAGCGATGGAGCTAGTGAGGACAAAACCGGTATAACAAAACAAACACGACGAATTTAAGTAAAAGGCTTAAAAAAGGTTTTTGTGTATTTAATAGATTTTTTTAAACTATGGTACAGACATCTGCAGCTATCAATTGCATACAAAAATGAGTAAGTTTCATAGACAGGAAAAGTTAAGAATGTTTATCCTTTATACATCTTTATGAAGATAATGGTGATCAATATAGTTTCAGTTTGTGATGTTTTACAAAGCAAGAAAACGAAAACTACTTGATATATCAGTCCCATAAGAGTTGCAGCGATTTTAACTGATTGAGTTTATGATATAAGGAAAGAAAATAGAGAAATTTACAAAGAGGATAGACATAAAATTTATGTGGAACATTACAGCTAAAGCAATTCAAGAATTGCACTGTAATAACTAGTGTAATCAAATATTATATACCTATTACTGTTAAAAAAATTAGACAAAACATGTTTCCCATTTTACATTAATTTACAAAATTAATTCACTTCGAACATCAATCATTACGAATATTTTTTGTATACAACTGTGATCTTTGCCAGAGCCAGAACGATAAAAAATTTAAATATTCAATAACAGATTGGGTCAAGGATCAGAAAAATGTATGTTCTCATAAATATATTTTTGTTTAACAAGAAATATCACATTGAGAAAGTTCATTGTGTTCAATCACACTAGTTTTCATTTAAAAACACAAGTAAATAAAAAGTACCAAATTAAATTATGTCGAACTGATAATTACAGGACAAAATTGAATAGGTTAATAAACATAGGTACAAAAATTTTAATTCTGTTTAAATATAAAATAATATTTTAATTTAATTTTCCCCTGAGTTGCTCCTTTCTGTACCTCCATTTGTACAGAAATTCCAAATTAACAAATAAAGCTTATGCTTTTATTCTCTTGCTCATTAATAATAATTAATAATTAAATTAATTAAAATTTCTCGCAAATGTTTATTATTAAATTAAGAGAAATCCAATTCAATTAACTCGTTCAGTAATTTTTAATTTATAACTTGTTTTCATATTTTCCAAAAGCAAATAACACCCTAAATATGTGGTGAAAAAATCGGGTCGATAGCGAAGCGATTTAATTGTAGTAAGTTTTTTCCCTTATTTGTGGCATAGTTTAAGTTTTCTCCCTGATGTTTTTTGACCTGTGAAGATTTTACTTCATCCATTTAAGAAATGTTTGTGCCAAACGGACCAGACCGGAAAAAAATTACATATATCAAAAAGCTCGGTTGCACAACGCGTTCTTAATCACGTGACAAAAATTAAATTGTTTTCATAATTTTAAACATCTACAATTAACTTGTAGACCAGGACGGATCTGTCGAAATATCCCACTTACTGGATGTAAGAGGGGGCAAGCTAATTTTTACTGGACTATCTTCAGTACATCTCACATAATAAAAGTCTAGATCCCTAGATCTGGGTGAGATCCGAAACATTTTCAAGATTGCAAAAATGTTTAAAAAATTTAAAAAATACCTATTTTATGCGAGTTTTTTACTTACATCTTGGAACCTATGCATTTTGGAAGAATATTGAAGAGGAAAAAAGTTTTAGAATTGAATTTTGCACAATATACTGTAAGTTAAAAATGTTTAAATTTATTACCATGTTGCAAAATAGCAATAATTGACATTATCTGTTATCAGCTATTGCTTTGTACTTCTGTGCTTCTGCATATTGTCCTTATATTTTAATTTCTATTAGTACTTATGTCTTTACACTTAATGCTAGATAGCGTTTATATTCATTGGGACTTTATCTCGTTGGATATTGTATTTCTTTATAAATTATTTCAAATACAAGTCCCCTGAGAACTAAATTTTAATGGGCTGTAACTCAGGTCGAGCAGCCAGTCATTCTCTTAAATCTATGAATGTACTTTACACGGGACATGACACGTATACAGCGTGTTTGAACACCGCTGGGAACAGCGGGTTACATCCCAGTCGACAGAGAAAAAATATCGCAACAATGTAAATGCCGACGCGAGACAAATTGCGGCAGAACTATCACCGATATTTATCGTGGAAGCCCGTGCATTATTCATACGTGTCTCCTACCTAATACCCCGCGAAATTCCGGGGCGATTTCGATGGTAAATCGATTGCCACATGCAGCCGTTTTCTATCGAGGACTTAACAGGCGCTGAGCGATTTTACAGGAAAAATTCGACGTCTTACATCAACTATTATACCGCCGCTATGCATACAGCGAGCTGGTTACGTGGCGGCTGCGGTTGAATTTTTATCGTTCCATTATTTCATTGGAGGTATTGTCAGAATTCCCGATGTGCGTTCAGCGGAATTACTACCACTTGTTAGATGGCGCGGAACGTAAAAGAGAATAGAGCGATACTTCACAGGAATTGAATTCATAATACGGTTCTTCCAGGTTTATATCCGAGCGCGATGTACAGAGACTGCTCGAAATTGTTCATTAGTTTTATTTGCGTAAGTATTGTGGCAGGATGAAACAAATAAATTTATAAAATGTCTACAATTTCAAATCTCTCAAATAACGCTACCTACAATTACAAAGTGTTGTTGAAGGTGGAGCTTTAATTCTAACATCTGCCTATTTATGTTTATATGAACATTAAACAGAGATATGAGCATTAAATAAAGATCGACATAAATACGTGTGCGTTTCTGACTCATGCGGAGCTGCGCGAGATGGAGAAAGAACGCATTCGGCTAGAAGGAATAAGACGTAGGCGTAGACGTAAGATGGCGGCTATCTTGAGCTTTGTCCGGGACAGAATTAATGTAAACTATGAGTATATTATCAGTTAATATTTTTTATTTTTTATAACGTCTTCCATTAGAATAAATTTTTTTCTAGAACTGAGATTTATTCATAAAAAAACATACAGATACAATTTAATAAAATTGTCGAAAAAAATCTTGGAAAAATAAAAATCGACTTGTAGTTTTTCATAAAACCAATTCGTTTTTGTTGAACACACAATATTCCTTACTTTTGTTCATATCATATTAGTCCAGTTGCTAGAGGTTTTGAGATGGCAGTAATTCCGAAGTGCAGAATTTTTTGCATGTGACTAGTATTTTGCTGATAGATGAGGAAAAAAATCTGCAAGGGAGAGGATCGGAAAAATTAGGGAAATGGTCGGAAAACTGCAATAAAACGTATTTCGTGAATTACTAAGCATTTAGAATTTTACAAACATACAAAGGATACAGTAAATTCAAAATAACTTCATTAGAATAATTATTCTGCATTTTTCTTGTCGGGAAAATACTTGATACTTGTAGAATGACAATACTAATATTTGCCTTTCAAGGCACATTTGATGATATTTTAACGTAATATTCTTGAAAATGTAAGTAAACCGCAGATATCTGAGAAAATTGAAACTGTAACTCCTACAACGCCTATATCGGTGAAAAGAGAATTTGTTTTTCTATAATATGATGCAGAAAAATACAGGGTGTTCCGTTTGAATTTAAAAAGTTTTGTCGACTTTGTTTTCAGAATGTAACGTGAAAAATGAGTGTTGAGTTATGGGGAAGAAAATAATAAAATGTAAACTGAGTAAATAATCTTTAATTAGATTTTTATATAGCTTTTATAGCGTTACACTTAAGTAGACTGCATATAGACTAATACTTAATAGGACAAAGATACTTTGGTTTTTATATAAGCATTTCTGCTAATCAGCGTATTTAGCCACAGCGTCGGCTTCGCTGGAGTAAGTTTAAACTTAGGACTATAAACACCATTAACACGAGCTTAGTATACAGAATGTTCGACTTATTTTATTTTGCGTTTATCCAATAATGAGTCACTTATTATAATTTTCTTCAGGTAATTTTGATAGCAAAAGGTGGTGCATCTTATGTTCTTTGTGTTTTCCGAAAAGCAAGTGAAAGCTCCCAGAACGAAGAAAGATATAAGGAATTTTCGAAACGCTTGCATCTGTAAAATTTTTTGTAAAATGACGATTATCTGGAAAACGGTTAGATTTAGTTACAAGGAAGCATTAACATTTTTGACTTATTTTTAATTTATCTTGTCGATAATGCAATAATATATAGGGTGTTCCATTTAGAATAACAAAGTAGACAGCAACTTCCGATATAACCGGAAGTGCTACGTTGATGGCATTATTTTCATTGAAGAGAACATATCTGATAACCCACGTAAACAATTCAGAGTCATATAGTCTTTGGTTCCGCTGAAACGTCTAATAGGCCACTTACCGTGAAGAACCCTGTATAACTTTGGTCCTTTGCAAGTTTGTGAAATTCCTAATATTTTTCAAGTTATTCACGAAATAAGCTTTTTGTAGTTCTCCGGACATTCCCCGAATATTCCGGCTTGCTCCCGTAAGTAGATAAAAATAGACACATACTTACAAACCAACAGTCCATACTCAAATTGAACCATTGCGAGACCATTTATAGACTTTCTTTTTCGTTATTTAAAGTAACCTGTCGCGTGTGAAATTAAGAAGTGAGTATAAACCATATTTTTAAGTGAAACTGTTATTATTTGTACCGTTAATTTTTCGTTAATTATAATGTAAACCTGTACCAATTTCAATAAACGATTATGCAAAAAATAAATGAAAAACTAGAATAGGCCAGGAAATGACCATTTCGCGACTTTTTGTTTTGGCAATTTATTGGCATTTGGCAATTTTGGTGAATTTATCACTATAGATGCTAAATATTATGTACAATAACATATTAGTTTCCACAGTCATAAAAATAGGAGGAAGATTGTTTACAGGGTGGTTAATTGTATAATTTTTACGTAAATTCACGTTTTTCTGTTCATTTCCACGAGAAGACAGTATCGTACTTTTTTTTTCGTCTTCAAAAGACCTACAAAATTAACCCTCGAGCCTCAAAAAATATTAATTAGATCAAAAGTTATAAACAGAAGAAGTTTATTTATGACTTTTGAATTAAATATTTATAAACTGCGTTATTGTTACCAGAACGTTTTGGCATCGCATCCTCTCATTCCTTATCCATGTCTAATAACTCGCACGAAATCTGGAATCGGTAAGTTGAATAGTTTGCAAGTTATGGCCTTATAAACAAATTAATTAATTATTAATCTGGACGATACCGAGGATCTTCGACAATCGCACTGTTAAAATTAAAATTTTCGTTGCAAAAGGAAATATACCACGCACGAGCGTGATATGTTTATATATTATTACATATTCGGAAAGCTTATGAAAAGAGCTTTAAGTTAAAAAAAAAATCATCAAGATTCGTTGAAAAACAACGGAGTTACAGACTGTCAAATTTGACGGTCTATTGTTAAACAAATTAGATTGGTAGCGGCAAGAAAAAAATACTGTCATAACCGGTAACCCGAGTACTTTCCCAGGTAAAAATATTTTGTTTGTGGAAGTATGTTAAGTGCATAAGAAATGTTGTCAAAAGTCAGTGGGTCGCTAGATTTTCGGCAAGACGTGGCGCGGCGGAAGGGTGGGGGAAGCGAACGACAGCGAGTCCGAAAAAAATGACGATAATATTTATAGTCCTGCCGTTAAATAAGCAAAATTCGCTAGAAAATAATATATATGCCAGTCTGCAACTCCGTTGTTTTTCAACGAATCTTGGCGTTTTTTTTTTAACTTAAAGCTCTTTTCATGAGCTTTCCAAATATATAATAATATATAATTATATCACGCTCGTGCGTCGTATCTTTCATTTTGCAAGTAAGGCTAAAAAATAAAAAAAAATTCAGTTTACAAATTTGAAATTAAATAAAAATATATAGATTTCAATGTATTATTATGAAATCTACCATGAAAAAAATCAGTGCGATTGTGGAAGATCCTCGGGATCGTCCAGAATACGAATTAGTTAATTTGCTTATAAGGCCATAACTTGTAAACTATTCAACTTACCGATTCCAGATTTCGTGTGAGTTATTAGACAGTGATAAGGAATGAGAGGATGCGATGCCAAAACGTTCTCGTAATAATAACGCAGTTTATAAATGTTTAATTCAAAAGTAATAAATAAACTTCTTCTGTTTATAACTTTTGATCTAATCAATATTTTTTGAGGCTCGAGGACTAGTTTTGTAGGTCTCTTGAAGACAAAAAAAAAGTAGGATATTGTCTTCTCGTGGAAATGAACGGAAAAAAGTTATAAGCGAAAAAACGTGAATTTATGTAAAAATGTCATGTTTATGTTTGTCAAAAGTCATAAATAAAATTCTTCTGTTTATAACTTTTGATCTAATCATAACTTTTTGACGCTCGAGGGCTAATTTTGTAGGTCTTTTGAAGACGAAAAAAAAGTACTTTACTGTTTTTTCGTGGAAATGAACGGAAAAAAGTTATAAGCGAAAAACGCGAATTTACGTAAAAATTATACAATTAACCACCCTGTAAACAATCTTCCCCCCATTTTTATGACTGTGGAAACTAATAAGTTATTGTACATAATATTAAAGCATCTATAGTGATAAATTCAGCTTGCCGAAACAAAAAGTCGCGTCCAACTCTATATGTCCTGGCCTAAGAAGCAATTTAAAAGAAATTAATAAAAAACATATATACAGAAAAAAATATATATAAAAAAAGAAAAAAATTTTGTTAGGTGCTTTGGACTATTTCTCCGACATACTTACTATGAAAAATGTAAAGAAAAAATTAATGATATATTTAAGAAGAAATTAATTATTTTACTAACTTTCTAGAGCTTACTTTGTATAATTATGCATAACAACGAGACTTGTAAATTTTTAAAAATCTAGTATATTAGAACTAGATATAAACCGTTTTCTCAGTGTACTACTGCTACTGTCAATTATTATCTAAGTACTACCCCATTTCCAATACCATCCTTCACGCAGACCGACACATCGCGCTATTTGTGAACCGCCTTTAAACCCCTGTTAAAAAAATCATTCCCCATTACACCCTGGAGTTAAAACCGAAATACATCACCAAATAACCAGCGCTAAAGCTTATTATGAACTCCAAACAAATCATCCCCCATTCCTCGCCGCATTTGTCAGCATTTGCCCGGCTTTGTGCGCCCCCAAACCGAATTCCTTTGCGATGAAAACTCAAAAGACGGCCACGGCCACCTGAGACCCGAAAATGAAAAATGGAGCGGGTGGTGGGGGCAGGGTAAAGTTTAATTTTAAGAGTAGAAATCGAAACTCCCTTTCGTCTAGCGAAGTACCACAATATTCGTGTAGATGTCGCTGTAGAAAAAATACGTTTGTAGTAAAATTGCACTAGCTACTGCTTTGTTTATGTTTTGAAATGAACACAGTGTATTTCAAGACACGACACAGAGTAATGGTAGAGAGAAAAATTTAAAATGTATAACACCAATTCATAAAATTATAACGTAGACTATAAGGAAGACATAAATTACATTTAAAGTAAAATAAAATCCCATTTCGTATTTATATCATATCAAAATTATAATATTATCAATCAAAATTTAACTAATATATTTTAATAGAGAAGCAAAATCAAATTATTATAGTATCAGAAAAACACATAGGCTAGAAGTTTATTATAAAAATTGTCATTCAGAATTCCACATAGAAATTTCTTGTAAAATAGTATTAAGACGTCAAAAATACTACGCAGTTACAATATACAAATTACGCCGTAATTTATTAAAAATAAAATCACATCGCAATATGTTGGAGAGAAAGTGCGCAGCAAGAAATCAATATCACATGGATACAAGTGACCAATAAAAAAAGGACAAATCAGAAAATTTTACCTACCAAAGGAAACAACACAGCATCGTTTCGAAGTAAACAAGTTGGAAAAGAAACTAGTTGGTCCCAGACACAGGTTAGGGGTGCATGTTATCCTGTAGCTCCCCAAATTACATCGTAGAAAACCAGGACGAAACCAACTCACAAGAACCATCCACAAGAGGCGAGTTCAGCTGTCCACCCACGACTAAACAGCGAGGTTAGAGTGAATATTGGACATTCCAACGTCGAGATAATTAAAACGATAATGTAAGTCCAGTTGCCTAAGCATACTCGTCGAAACATAAATTAGAGTGATTACAAATTCAAATTAAAACATTTTGTGAAGTCAAAAATTTTTTTTAACCATAGACAGTATCAGTGAATAGAAATTCAAATCATATTTTAGAACATTTCGTAGTATAAGAGTTAGTTAAGTTTCGTTGTTCATAATTTAAGTTAATTTGTTTCATTATACATTTAAAACAATTCAAATTGGTTAACCAAATATTTTCAAAATTAAGTTAGGCATAGTTAAAAAAATTTTATCAGTTATTTGTTCATGTAAAAGGTCATACCAATATCTAGTTTCTGTGTTTCTTAAAAATATTGTTCGGATCTTAAAATGAATAGTGAATAAATGTCACATTGTTAAAATAGTTAAATATTTGCCTTCATTCATTGCATCCTACTCAAATCTATAGTGATAATAAGTATGAATAATATTGAACCGCTTCTCTGAAATAAGAACTCATGCTAGTATTCTTAATAAGTGGTCTTGAAAGACAGTGTACCATTGATTGTCAAATATTGCCATCTACACTGTAATAAAGTGTACACTGTAAATAGTATTTATGCAAGATAAAGCTGCCGGAGGAAAGATAAGCAAAACCAAGGTAAGCAAAGTATAATTCGATGAAATTTGTAATTGTTATTGCTTAGCTTTATCCTGAGAACCTGCATCCAATAAAAAAATTAATTTCAACACACACAGATTGCATTCTACACTAACAAAAGGCGCCCAAACGTATACTTAACCATTAAACATAAATCAAATCCTTATACATAAACAAAAATTATTCATTACACTATTTGGAGCAAACCACAACAACACCACGACAAAAACTACATATTATACACAATATACTATACACTACTACAAAGTACAGTAAAAAACAAAATTATAATTATAATAGTTTGTTATATTGAGCAAATTTTACGGCCTCACAGAAAGAGAGTAGAGCGCTTCAAATAAGTTCGACTTCTGTAACGTTTTAAGAGACTGTAAATCCAACAACGCAAGTGATCCGATTAGAAATTTCTCTAGCTTCACACCGTTTACAACTAGTTTATAATCGGATATTATTGCCACACTAAAAACCTAAAATAAATGACGCCAAGAGAATCAGCCAAAAGGCTGATTTTATGAGCTTAGTATTTATGTAATCAGCAACATTACATATAAATACCACTTCGAGCACCACTAATAAATAATTATACAGGGTGATTCAGTCATAATGTCATTAATTTTAACCACGCATTCGGAAGGCCTAATAAAGACAGAAAATCGAAAAAAATAGTTATTTATGGTATTAATGTGTTACCGTATACAGGTTCGGAAAGTCCCCATGGTACATCGGCCGTTACGTGAGAGCGATAAAGTAAGTCATAGAAATCCGTGTGATAGACAAGGATGGTTAAATTGAAGACGTTTCATAATCTGAATAGTCACTCCCACTTCTAAACCCGAAACGGGCGGTGACTATTCAGATTATGAAACGTCTTCACTATAGCCATCCTTGTCTATCGCACGGATTTCTTTACTTTACTTTGTCGCTCTCATGTAAAGGCAGATGGACCATGTGGATTTTCCAGCCCTGTATATAAGTCACGCTGGGAAATGTTTAGCCGTAGGCCTCGAGGGCTAATTTTCCCATATGACGACGAGTGCCATACAAAATTTTATCCAACACTTTCATAGAATTTCGTTTTAATAATAAATAAAAGTAATTTAAAATTTCAAATTGTCAATGTCAGAAAAAGTAATTTAACGAAATGAATGTATTTTTAAATATTACAAAGGATGCGATTGTCAACATAAATTGTGTCTGTATCCAAGGGCTGTCAGTAAACAAACAATATTTTTTAGTTGAAATCACGTTGAAATCTTAAAACGAAGATTGAAAAATTGGAAAATGTGGAAATTCCATCTGCAATTTTGGAAAAAGCTAATGCGGCTACTGCAGGCATCATTCCGGAAGAAATCAAAAGCTATATACTGTAAAGAACTGAAGCTGAAGGAATTTGAAGATTGAATAATCAAAGAAGTGGTGAAAGACGTAAATGAAGATGTCTTGCTGGCTTATTTTTTCAATTTAAGTGAGAAATTAGCTCCATCCACATTGTGGACTAAATATTCGATGTTGAAGTCAACTTTGAGAGTTTACAAGAACATTGAAATTTCTAAATTCGGAAGACTAGTTGCATTTCTAAAGTCTAAGCACAAACTTTTCCAACCAAAAAAATCCAAGGTCCTAGATAGAAAGAGAACAAATCGAACGAAGATTATCTTATGAATAAAGTAGATTCTACTGAATAGTTTAGCTGAGTTATATTTATTAAATTTGTTGTTGTTTTTAAGTGGCGTTGATATTAGGAGTTTTTGGCGCTTGCCTTTGCGAGGAACTGACCCATCAAGCATAGACAATATAGAGGACAAAGGGCAGTATATCCACATCATGATTTCAAATAGTAAAACGAACAAACCAAGAATCTTCGCTGTGTTAATTGAAGGATTTTGTGTTAATCCATTTGAATTAATTAGAAAATATTCTAAGCTAAGGCCTCAAAATGTGCAGCATAAAAGGTTCTTTTGCAAATTTCAAAAGGGAAAGTGCACACGTCAATGTGTTGGTATTAATAAGCTATCAAAAATCCCTAATGTTGTTGCGCGATTTTTAGGCTTGACATATTCTAATTTATATACAGGGCATGGCTTGCGTCGCGCATCTGCAACTCTCTTGGCCAATGCTGGAGGGGATATTACAACACTCAAACGCCACGGTGGATGGAAGTCATCTACCGTGGCAGAAGGTTATATAGAAGAGTCAGTTTCCAGCAAAATTGATATTACTAAAAATATACAAGAGGTGCAGACTCCTGAAGCAAGCATAAGCAAAGGGGCAACCTGTTCTATAAATTTACCACAATCACAAAATGATTCCAATAATCCTTTGGCATCAAATTATCATAAATGTTAATGTTAATATTAATAAATTGGTAGTTTGTAAGTTTGTAGCATTTTATTTTATTTGTTGACTTATTACTATTTCAGATTGGTTTTCTAATAAAAACTAGAAAAATAAACCTAACATTTGCCTTTTTATGATTTCTATAAGTCACTAGAGGGTTATAAGTCATAACTTACTAGTGACTTATGACTTATAACTCACTAGTGTCTTATAGGCCACATTATTCCTTTAAAACCAAGGAAATTATACCAACATTGAAGCGAAACAGCGGATTTCCCCAGTCGTCTTGCAATTGGTTTTAAAATCAAAGTACGGCGAATCCTAAAAACATAGTGAAAACGTTAACAATGTTAAAAATACTAAACAATTCTAAAACAAAAATTATCCTTATACATTTGTTTTTATTAACAAATAAATATTATTTGTTTAAAAATATAAAAAAGTATCTTATGCATTCAGGTCACTAGATAAAAATATCTGTTTATTTCTTCTCGTTCACTACGTTTTAAAAAGGTGGTGATTTTTGCTTTTGGTGAATTAAACGCATGGTTAAAATTGTGGTACTTATTTCTGATAAAAAAATGTGATTTTTTTATGCAATAAATGTGTAATGTTCAGTTGTTTGTTTAATTTAGCAAAACTATAGGAGATGCAATTACACATTAAGAACTAATGAAAAATTTTAACAAATTTCACCTTTTATGCGCCTGTTTTTAGAATCTGAATAAAGAACCACTAAAGATGTCAACGCCTTATTCGTATATAACATAATTATTGCAAAACCATCTCTGTTGTTTTCACATTATTGCAATCTGCGGATTGTGGACTGTATCGTAACCCACATAAGCGAAAGTAGCGTTGCAAGTTGACGCTGATCTCATATCTGGCGATGATGAAAGAGGCGGTTTGCGGTAGTCAATACAGGCGATTTTCCGATACGAAATACTTACTACTCGTATCAAGCGAGGTCTAGGTCTCCCCTACAAAAAGTTTGCGTTGTAGTAATTTGGAATCAACTCAATCTTCGCTAAAAAATTCAATCAGGGAACTAGGTTGCAGAAAGTTTTTTATAAATCGTGCTAGTTAATTGATTTCTTCTCTATTTAGCATTTTTTAATAAAACTGTATTTTATTTATGTCAAAGAAGCATGCCTAAATACCATATTTTATTTATACCATAGTTATAAAGCAATACAGGGTGTTAAATAGTGGTACGTACTTCTTTTATTTAGCAAAATTGGCATGTAACACTTTTATATCCTAAGAACAAATGACTTATGGTAGAAAAGATTTCTTTATATTATAACAACTAAGAAAATGTCATTTTTCATGTACATTTGTATGGTCAGGGCAAATACTACAACCCACAGTTTTTTTAATACTAATATAAATTAAATAAACATGACCCTTTAAAAGATAATAATAATAAATAATTTATTTTCCTCTTAAACATGTACCGATAGGAATAGTCAAACTTACAAACACAAACATAAATTACATAGAAGGATAGAATTTTAATACGGAATACAAATATTTATTTACTAAATATTGTTTTAATTTTGAATAAAAACCCCCTATTTATTTATACTTTTTAGTACCACAGGTAAACAGTTAAATATTTTAGGCCCTTTTTTGTTTGAATATGTACAGGGTATCTCAAACTCGATAGTATGGACCTTGCTGTGAGAATTCAAAAAATTTAAATAAACTTTGGGATACGTGGTGTTAAATGGGATGAGGTAAGCTCCATTTTCAATCGAAAGTATTATCTTACCTGGCAAAGTGAGAATTCTATAATGTTTAAATATATTTCTACAAGAATAAGTACTTCAAACACCAAACACATCTTAAACGACATTTCTTCGCAATAGAAACATGGGACGAAAGAGTTGAATTACCCCAGAAACAAACACCATACCCCAATCGAGATTCAACTTATTTCGAAATAAATAGGTTATTGAAGACAATTCTGATATATTTTTACAGTTACATTTTCAATTAAGGTTTGTGGCCAAATTTGGACTTAAAAATTTTACTGTCACAGTATCAGTAGGTAGAGAAGTACTAATATTCAAATTTAATGTTTCTCGGTTTCTATTCTGAATTGTGCAAAATCGAAGTGCTTGAATTTTTCCAATATTAAAATGTAATGAATTTTGGGCAAACCAGTTACTTAAGTTAATCAGTAAAATATCACATTCAAGTTTTAAGATTCGATTTGACTTATTAAATATTACTAATGACGTATCATCAGCGTACACAGTAAAATATTAGTATTAGGTGAGAGAGTATCGATATCGTTTGCATATAGTAAAAATAACACAGGGCCTAAAACAGATCCCTGTGGTACAACCAACATTATCAAAGAGCATTCCGAGTTATATTTACCACAAACATTCTGATTATTATAAATAATGATAACACAGCCACACAGAAAACAAAAGTTTTTATGCGACATATATTTTTCGTAGTAATTTGGCCTCCTGAACTCGAATCTGGGGTCAGAATTGGCCCATCACGTCACAATTTTTTCCTAACCTCAAAAAACTTGTGAAAAATAGTGAAAATTGATGAAAATTTACTGGGAAAATTTGGAAAAAAATTTATTTCCACATCAAATAGTACATTTTTATGTAAAAGACTCTGCTGAATTCAAATCCACTGTCAGAATTGAGCTAGAACGTGTTTTTTTTTCTAACCTCAAAAAACCGAGCAGGAATCGCTATTTTCAAATTCTGAGCGGATTTTGACCAGATTTTGTATAAAGGGGTTTTTTGGGTCACTGATTACGAATATGAATTCACATTGTAAAAATTCAAGATGGCTGATCCAATATGGCGGGTGTACTTTTTTGAAATCCACCGATTTCAGTAAAATTTGGCATCATAAGGATTGATGGTTGATCTCACCTTCATTAGTCTGGAGCCAGATTTTCATAAATCAAGGTAAAAGATTCCACTCCGTCTAAAAATGTGACTTCGCTTAAAAAAATGACTTAAGGACTCTACACATGTAATGATGTGTAGTGTGATGTGCTTGTTTCCAAGGGACAAGACAAAAAAGTTTCTACTTTATTCTTTCATTTATTTAGTCGTGCATGGGCTTATGGTTTTCCAATCAGATTTTTTTAACTACTATAGGTACAGTTTTCCTATGGCAGTTAGATGCTTTTATTTCTTAAAAATTTTAAAGTTCAAGGAAAAGGACACATTACTGCCACACAGCACATCACTGCATCTGCTTATGCCTTCAATCTAAAAATGTGACTTTGCCGAAAAAATGCCGCCTACGCGGCCTAAAATTATGACTCTGCCTACAAATTTTACCTTGATTTATGAAAATCTGGCTCCAGATGTGTGATTAATTAAGGTGAGATCAACCAGCAATCCTTATGATGCCAAATTTTACTGAAATCGGTGGATTTCAAAAAAGTACACCCGCCATATTGGATCAGCCATCTTGAATTTTTACAATGTGAATTCATATTCGTAATCAGCGACCCAAAAAACCCCTTTATACAAAATCTGGTCAAAATCCGCTCAGAATTTGAAAAATGCGATTCCTGTTCGGTTTTTTGAGGTTAGAAAAAAAACACACGTTCTAGCTCAATTCTGACAGTGGATTTGAATTCAGCAGAGTCTTTTACATAAAAATGTACTATTTGATGAGGAAATAAATTTTTTTCCAAATTTTCCCAGTAAATTTTCATCAATTTTCACTATTTTTCACAAGTTTTTTGAGGTTAGGAAAAATTGTGACGTGATGGGCCAATTCTGACCCCAGATTCGTGTTCAGGAGTCCAAATTACTACGAAAAATATATGTCGCATAAAAAGTATACCCAACTTTTTTTTTCTGTGTGGCTGAGAATCATTTAGAGTAACGACTTTCAAGAATAATGATTCCACACTCTACATACGATTTAAATTAAAGAAAACTGTAGACCTCTCTTCCTAAAAATACAGGGTATTAATTAATAAACTTTAAGAGATGCTTATTTCAGTAATTGTAAACCAAAAATCATCACCTATACATTTTTTTACTTTATATTAAGCTAACTTAAACAAGTCCTAACAAATAAACTCAAACAATATTTTTCGATACCAGAGATTTATACCTTTTATACAATTTTTATTTTTCTATTGAATAAGTTTTCTATTGGAGGCTAGATGAAGATCATTTTTTTTTGTTTACTTATAACACAATTAGATCCGATCAATCTACACCCACTCACCCACTACTTCACATTTTTCTTTTGTTAAATCCTCTAAATTTGACAGTTCATATCCTATCAAAGGTTACAAAAGACAATTGTCAAGCATGTATCAATGTTTTTTCATAAATTTCGTATTTATTACCATTTTTTATAAAAATTACAGAATTTCAAATTTTGTACTTTCTAATAATTATTTACACCCTTTATATGTATATCGTATACTATAAAATATAAAAATGTCGGTACAAAGTGTGTAATAAATCTCAACCAATAGAGACAGCATTATAAAAAAAATATATACGCTAACTGGTTTACAACTAGCAATGATTATTTGTTGTTCGCGCCAACTTGTTTATTATCATTAATTAAGACGCTCGAGCCTGACAAATGAACTTTAACAACAACCAAAACACTGACGTGAAATGCAAATCATGCTATATCACTCAATGAATATTCATAAATATTGTTAAAAAACATTTTACAGTTCCTCAAGATGCTTTTCTAAGAGTCGAATTGAGCTTTCATAATTCAATTTTTCCTGATTCTTCTTCAATTATGTAAATCGGCGGTACCAAAGAGTGGGTATTATTTGTATCGTGAAAGTAAACCTTTGTCCGGGTAGGTGTGGTCCTCTATATATACAAAGCCATTTCTTTTGAATCGCATCACTTCATCTCATGTTTTTTGGTACCAGAGCCATGAAATCGTTTTTGGTAAGTACCGAACAGTGCCATGAGTTGGAGAAAATTCAGAAAGTGTCGATATTAGTGATTTTTACGTGAAATCGTTTAGGAAAGTGTTTAAAAAAAATAATTTTAACAAATTTTTGCAACACAAAGTATAAATATCTTATTTCAATTTATTTATTCTTTCAATCACAATTGTACAGAGAGTTTTTGAGTACCGGTAAGTTTTTGAGGGTGCTAAATATGTCAGAAATATTAGTTTTTGACCGTAGGTTAGAGATCGCTAGTTGTGGCGCTACCCAGTGGTTAAATTTTTTGCTATGAATGTCGTATTAACTTGCTGAACTGTATATGTAAAAAACACCGTCTTTTGAAAAATCACAACTGACTGCCTCAAAGTTAACTTCTATTTCTTAATATACAGTGCGACCGGAAATAACGAAACCATACTTGGGTAGAAATAAACCGTTTTAGCTCAAGTTACCATAATACAATTTTAGTTGCTTAAAAAATTATGGGCCTTCAAAAAATTCTGTTTTTATAATTGTGTGATTAAAATTTGATTTTAAAGAATCATCTTTGACATCCTATGTCTCAGAAACAAATTACTATAGCCCCATGTTCAATAAGAAATAATAATTTTTTGTTTTTATCAAGTCATAGAATACCTGATTTCAAACAAAAACCTTAGTTGTTAATTGGTTAAACTTTTGTCTTATAAAAAACAATATTTTTTAAAATTAATTAAATGCAGAAGTAGTTTTTAGTGAATTTATCAAAACAAATCGATTTAGACAAATATTAATAAAGACAACTTTAATTACATCTAATTGGTGAAGATAAAAATTCTGTCGACAGAAAGACTGGTATATCATTGGACTTAATAAAATACATAACAAAATTATTTTCACGAATGAAACTGCAAATAGTAAATTTTTTATTTCAAATAAATTGCCACAATTTTAAATGAAAAATAATTAAATAATAATTAAATAAAATAAAAATAACTATAAAACTATTCGCTTTACAAATAAAAATCTATGAGAAGCCTTTGTTAGAAATATGACTGTATAATTTTAAATACAATATGATCGTCAAAAATTTTGAATTCTCTAAAGGAGTACCTTCTCTTTAGATTTTCGACAATTACATTATATTTGAAATCCTTCAAAGTTTTAGTGGGATAAAGATCAATAAATAAAAGAACACTATATTTTAAATCATTGCCAACGTTTCGGTATTATTTTACACCATTCTCATGGCTCGAAATTTGAAGTGTCTTTTGTCCAACTTAACTAAATGTTAAGAAGATGGTATCTAGATACTTATATGTGTACTTATGATTCATGGAATAAATTCAATGCGGTTTTCTTTCACAGTAAAAATTGTTATAATGTCATACTGTTCAGCAGAATGACAGTAGAAAAATGTTTACAATTTTTACTGTGAAAGGAAACCGCATTGAATTTGTTCCATGTACACATATAAGTATCTAGATACCATCTTCTTAATATTTAGAACTAAGTTGGACAATAGGCACGTAAAAAACGATCGAAACGTTGGCAATGATTTAAAATATAGTGTTCTTTTATTTATTGATCTTTATCCCACTAAAACCTTGACTTGGATAACTAATCAAGATCGCTAAACAGTGGAATATATAGGTATATTTTTTTATTTCAGGTCGTCTCTGCAATACTAGCCTTTGCCAACATAGCAAACTGTGGAGTATTAAGCGGAGGAATCAGCACAGACTTAACCCCACCCATCTCTTCCTCATATGGAATTGGATATGGCTCTGGAGCATCACACATCGCCATCGAAGGCAGTCATAGTGGTCTAGGTGTTGGCTTAACGGCTGGTTTAGGACATGGAGCACTATCAGCTGGTCCAGCCCTTGAAGTTGGTGCTGCAGTTACACCTGGATTAGGAGCGTATGCCTCTACACCAATCCTATCCGCAGGAGGAATAGGACATGGTATTGGACTAGGAAATAGTATTGGATTAGGAAGCGGACTTGGCATCGGTATTGGTAGTCTAGGAGGTGGATATGGAGGTAGTTACGGAGGTAGTTACGGAGGTGGTTACGGAGGTGGATATGGAGGTGGATTTGGATACGGAGGAGGTGCCGGATTCGGAAGTGGTTCTGGATTTGGTGGAGGAATCGGAATCGGAATAGGAAACGCCGGTACAATCAACGGAGGCACCACCTACTCCCATCAAACGCAAACAGTGAACGTACCAGTGCCAGTACCACAACCGTACCCTGTCAGCCGTCCAGTTCCAGTACCAGTTCCCGTACCTAGACCCGTGGAAGTACCAAGACCTGTTCGCGTAGAAGTACCCCAGCCATACAAAGTCGTTGTATCCAGACCCTACCCAGTGCCAGTACCTCGTCCATACCCAGTACCAGTGAAGGTAAAGGAATTTGTAAAGGTACCAACTCCGGTTCACGTGAGGGTACCCAAGCCTTATCCCGTATCTGTACCAAAGCCTTATCCAGTTTCTGTACCAACTAAGGTCGAAGTAAGTGTACCAGTACCAGTTGCAGTTCACACCGATGCCCATATTGGGGTTAGCGCGGGACATGGGGGTATTGGAGGTGGGTCTTTCATCGGGGGTCACGGGGTAGGCTATTCTGGTTACTCTGACTTCAACTACAGCGGTAGCGGGTCTTTCGAAGACCACGGACACGGCCATGGAACACTGTACGCCAGTAATGGAGGTTACAAATACTGATTAGGTTTATATAAATACAATCTTTTTCTAGTCTCGTTTCTTTATTGTTAATCTCGCATTTGTAGTAAAAATTAAATATATTTTTCGAGAAATATGTGTATAATTTATGTAATATCTTGTAATCTAGGTTTTAATTTAGGACAATCTTATTTATAACTAGCAACCCGCTCCGGCTTCGCACGGGCAAATATAAAATAGCCTATGTTACCCCGAGGAGATGTAGCTTTCGGTAAAATTGGTTGAGTAGTTTTTGAGTTAAATCGTAACAAACAAAAAATAATCTTTCATCTAATGCGACCCTAATATTAATTTTAAAATAATTCTCGATCTACCTAAAGACAACAAACGAACTCAAAACTAGAAATGCAAAACCTTTAAATTTAAAACAATATACCTAGGTAACTACCAACAATGCGAAAACAAAACGAATTAAATTAAAGTACCTATGTTCAGGACTATCAATTTTAATTAATAAGTAAGTAGTTAGGTATCTAACTACCTAAAGAAAACAAACACGAAACAAAAATGCGACTATGAAATTTTAAATGATTCACAATAAGAAAAAAAACAAACAAATTATTAAAACTCAATGAAATAAAAGTATTTTTGCAAGTATCTATGTATGTTCCGACTACCTAAAGACAACAAATACAAAACAAAAATGTGACCTTAAAATATCGAACGCAATTATAACTTTCCAACAACACCCAGAAAGAAAACACAGTCGTCGGTCGTCACCTCCATTCGCTCCAAGTCAGTTTATTAAAGCATCACGCGCGCGTTATCGTTCGGCTTATTAGCTAAACAGTAGGCAAAACGGTGCGGAGGGAGGGTCGGCGATCGCATCAAGCGAAGCGAGGCGCTTGAATTTTATTCTCGCGTCCGTATTTTTTTTGCGATTACTCCTAAGATATTCATTTAAATTATATGGTGTAAATGAGTAAAATAATGTGCATGAAATGCTTAAAGCCTCTAACTTATTTAAAATGATAAGGATTAATACCGAATTTGTATAAATAGGTTTTACATTACCTTTATAAAAACTTTAAAAACTTAACAAATTATATACTAAAACCTTCCTCGAGAACCACTCTATCCATTGGTGAAAACAGCATGAAAATCGGTGCAGTAGTTTTTGAGTTTATCGCGAACAGACAGACAGACAGACAGATAGACGCGGCGGAGGACTTTGTTTTATAATATGTAGTGATGTTTAGAAATATGTGAGAAATTTAATAACTTGATAGTTTTATATGATCACAAACTCACATTTACTGATTATATTTCGATAATCGTCAGAAATTTTAATCAGTTTCTGTAATATTGACACTTTAAAATTGTTGTCTGTGAAATTCATGAGGAGTAAGATATGGTACCTGTATAAGGGCACCAATGGGTACCTCTCATATGGGCAACGATTTATCAAAATGACATATTGTGCTCTTTAGAATTTAACTTTAATTATTGCTAAGTCTTTTTATTTTCTATAATTTTAATAAATAAATAAATAAATCTAAAATCTGCTTAAACAAGACGTCTCACATTTTTATTGTCTAAATTATCTAAAATGGAAAAGAAAGCCAAGACGGGGTTAATAAATTTGATTGTACGTCCGCCTTTTAAGCACGAATGTTATTCCAAGTAAGATTTGAATAAATTAGAAACCATTTTGATAAAATTTTCCTTTAATACCATCTGCAGCCGCTTCTCTCAAACGCAATATACCTCTGCCGCTCGGCAGAGAAAATATCCCTCCGCAAAGCTTAGATTTACTTTTTAAGTAATCTTCCATGTCAAAGTTGTACTCTCGAAGAAGTTAAAAATATAATGAATACTTAAACAAACTCTTAATTTATAAGTTGGCTGAGTTTTTCCTTCCCCTACCGTTTCGTTTTGTTTACTTTGTAAAGTAATGATTCCGGGCACATCAATAAATTCGTAAACGGCCGTAAAATAATGCACGTCCTAAATTATTACTACAACATCTCTAGAGCCTCCTTGAAATACTAGCGGCACGAAGTTAGACAGATATGATCCACATTTTGGCATATATTAGTGTCTAAAAACTAATTCCTTGAGGTATATGTATTAGTCAGCACCGAAACATGTTATAAATTTCTCCACTGTCTAATATCCGATAGACTTTCTACCAAACCGTGGCTCAATTGTGACACATACAATAACTGCTTAGGTTTACGCTACTCAAACAAATATAGCACCACTCTACTATCGAAATAAATGAAATAGTCCCCTGAGTTTGGAAACCGATATTAAGAAAACGTATCTGCTAAAAAATTTGAAATTTGGACTATATGTATATAGCCTCACTATTACTCTATTGTGTGGTAAAATTTCAGTTAATTCCGTTATCCCATTTTTTAGTTATTAATGAAAATGTTGAAAAAATCATGGTTTTCTACCTACAAAATTGATACCTCTCACTTTAACCCGTCGTCATTTTTTTGTTAATTAATAAAAAAATCCCAAATTTTTACTGACGATAAATCGAAGTATTGTCTTTAGTACTGTGAAGGTCATTTGTCTCAAAAGCTCTCCTTATTTTATTTTAAACAAAACAGAAGTCAGTGCTATCTCCGTAAATATTACGTTCTTTAAAAAAATAAAAAATTGACAGGTAGTAAATAACTGTAAACATCAATCTGAAAAAAATTGTTAAAATAATACAGTTGTAAATATGATATTCTTAAAAACAGTATCGGAATGGTCAATTACGTTCACGGTTGGATCGAGGAGTGTGAGGTAAGAGTTTCGCTGGTCCAAATTTCAAATTTCTTCGCCCCTACATTTTCCTAATATCGGTTTCCAAACTCAAGGGTCTATTTCATTTATTTCGATTAGTAGACGTAGACAAGACAGTAGCGACTGAAAAATAAAACGCCTGGGGGTTTTGTCTCAATTGCCGTTTCGAGGATGATCGTACATAGTCTGTGGTGGTCGATGAAGATCGGTAATGGAATATTTTCGATGACGGTTGATGATGGTCAAAAATGATTTTATGATAGATAGTCCAATCGAATTAGAGTTTGAACTTGAAACAATTATTAGTAGGCATTTTATTGCACTTTATGATGGGGAAAGGTATGCAGAATGATAATATCTAAAAAGTAACTCGAAAGAAGTGAGGCTAAGTTGGCAAATTGCAAATAAGTTGCAAAATTACATGTCCTTTTCACTTTTTTTTACTGCCCTCGAAAATCTAGACGACTTATCGGAAAATTTGTCATGTTATGTTGTTGGCAATTAAATTATCTACAATTTAAGGCATCTAAAGTCATATTTCACCAATTTGTTAACTGTAAAATAAAGGCTGAACACGGAAAATTCGAAAAAACGATGGTTGTTGATGAAATTTATAGAAAAGACGGTCAATCCAAAGACCAACATGTGTACCAAAGACCGATTGAATTCACCGTGATTCCAGGTATTTATCAATTTATTTCATACGTTTTTCTTGCAATTAATTGTTTCATTAATAAACGTTAATTTTAGAAGTTAATATCGACGATATAGGTTCTAATTGATCCAAAGAAACGTATCGAAAAAGAAAACTTTCAAACAGTTAAAATTAAATAGCCCTTTACAAGTAACAAAGTAGGACGTGCAAAACAGCGTTATAAACAAATTGTCACAGGCTCAGGCAAATGCCGCTCGGGAACTCGCTCTTTTTTGCATAAAATAGAGCTTATTTTTACGGTAATTGAAAAAAAGACAGAAATCACCCACACCTCTTTGTTCCCTAGTTGGCTTGTTTTTATAACGTTAATTCTTAATTAATTGATGGATGTATCGAACAAGGATTTTAGAGACAAAGAAAGGGTAAAACTTTTATTTCCAGTACGTTTTACATTGATAGTCCATGTAATAAACACGCTAGCAGCAGTAAAAATTAACGTTAATGAACGCGGGAGACGGAGCGCCGGGCCCGAGCATGTGCGTGGACGTTGCCCTCGTCGAGCGCGAGATTTTTGACTTGAACGTTTCAAATTCAGGTTTTCAGGTTTTATGATCTAATTCGACTGGAGTAAGATTAAATAGCTTTACAATACATTAAATAATTTTACGATAAATTTTTAGTTTTATTTACGCAACATTAAATGTTTTTTCGTTGGATTAGATGATTTTTTGTTAGTTAGATGCCTTTTCGATGTGCTACATACATTTTACACTGCAAATTATGTAAAAAAATTGGCACATTTGACACGACCATTGAAAGTTAATAATTTGTCTCATCTTTAACTTACTTTACATAGGTCTAGACCGTTTTTGTTTTAAAGGAATTCGAAACAAGTTTATTCTCTAACTTTGTTCAACGGGTGTACCTGCTTACGTCGCACACCCATGAGGCTCCACGACCTACAGGGATTCCCTTTCAGCTGTTATCTGCCGTCGAGTCCCGAACAAGAGTAAAAGTCGTTCTGCAGGTCAACTCACAGACCCGTCGGCGATCTGCTTTTTTAAATTATGTTTCTCGTTTGTCCATATGTTATTTATTTAAAGATCACGGATTGCTCGCATGCCGATAAAACAGGAGAAATTGCCAGGTGAGGAATAACTTGATCGAATTTCTTTGAATGATTATGAAACTGTAATATTAAAGTATGGGATGGACCTGGTATAAGATAAATTATGTTGGATCTGCAATTACCGGCGGTGTCAGGGTGAAGAGGACGTGAAAATCCGGAAATACCCATTATTTCCAATCACATGCAACGTCAGCCGCAACCCTTGAAATGTCCTGGAAACCGACGCGATTTTCCGCAGGCAATCTTGTTACAAAGATTAAAGATAGCACGGTACTGCATACAGATTCCCGGGGATGTCTGTGAAAGCGTTACGGAAAGAACGAAACGAGAAGCAAATCCTCTTTCGGAAAATTCGGACAATTATTTTCATGGGCGCCATCAACAAGGAGCCCAAGAGGGGCAAATTTAATATATCAGATTATTTAATCTCTTGCTAGATCTGAGGTCTGAAACATAACGAAATAGACTTTTTTAGTAGTGACGTCATATACGCCAAATAATAGGTAACCTCATAGTGAACATTGCCATGAAGAATTTCTCAATATTTTTACTATATCGATTTTCGACCTTATGTACTTTGGACATAATTGCCAAAAAAAATGGCTTCTTTGTCATGACCTTAAATATCGCGATATTCTGGTAATATTAGAAATATTTAAGAAGTTTCAAACCCCGAGTGACAAACTAATAGAATTATAGAATTTATATATAAATTTATAGAACAATATTGACATTTATAGTAATTATTAATTTAAAATTATAGTGGTGTTATACTGAGCATATGCATTAAAGATAATTTCATGTAAGCGACGTAGCCTCACAACAGGATATCATTCAAGAAAAGATTGGTTATGGTTAAGAGTACATCTATAACAAACCACGTGAAGAAAAATAAACACTCAATAAACACACTGACACAGTACAACAATAAAAGTACTTGGTAGAACTAGAAAATGCCAGGATTAAACAAAACAAGAGAAAGTACCCTAATGATACCAGCGATGACATATCAACAAGATCAAGCTATTCTTTCCGAGCATGCGCATTAGGCATAACACGGCTAATGTTAAATTTTTACTCTAATTAATTTTAGGAATATTCTTTTATATCGTTTTTTTGTAAGTTTTAAGCACAATAGTGTATCTATTTTACGAAACACCTGTTCATAAATACTTCCAAATCCTTATAAATTAATTTGAAGTTCTTGATTTTTATAGTATATTGAAATGAAATCAGATATGAGAGAACAAATCAAAATGTAAAGCAAAGGTCTATTTAAAAGACAAAGCAGTAAATATAATGGTTTGAAGTGGTTATTATTATTTATTGTTAGTATTGAATCAGTATTAGGAATCATATCCGTTACCGATATCTAATAAAAGTTAAAATGTTAGAGTATTTAAAAATAGTTATAGTATATGGTATAATATTAAGTAGAAAAAAATATTAAAGGTCAAAGAAGAGTGTATATCAATAAATCAATATGTCAAAGAAATGTCAAAAATTTAAAGTGGGATTCACATGGAATCAAGTAGTAAATAGAAAAGTAACATAAGAGTAGAGAATGAGAAATATTTTGAAGTGGAATGTAAATGGAGATTGTTAAGAAACTATAATAGGGTATAAGTGTAAAGGTTAAGTGAAGTGAGGTGAGTGAAAAAGAAAAAAAAACGGCAAGTAAAAAGAAAGCAGAACGAGATATGTGAAAAGACCTTAACAGAGGAAAAACCAAAATCAAGGTACTTAGTGGAAAAAAATAATTATTATTGATTAGTTACAAGAAATTAGAGAGAGAGACGTCAGATATTATAGAAAAATATTAAAAGAATCCGGAAGACAAGTCGAAGCAGCAGAAAGAAAACGAACTATACACATCAGCAGCAGAGAGAAAGCGGAAAGCCAGCAGCCAAGAGAAAGAAAGACGATCACAGGCGAGGTCCAGGAAACAGGACAAATAAGAGGCCAGAGGAGCAGCATCAGTGGCAGGTTACAAGAAAATTAATCAGAAAACGGTGTAGCAGATAGTGTCCAAGCACCTACTGAAACAGGAAAGGAAAGGAAACAAATAAAAACCGGTATATAAAAAGAAAAGGTACCTTTCTTTCTTTTAATGGTCGTATAAAATTCGTGCACAGACTAACAGTAAAATTTGTTTAAAAACTTGCTATATTTAAAATCAAACAGTTGAAACAAATTTAAGTCAGTGATATATCAAGCATTATCAAAATATTTGGCCAATTATTTAAATTTATAGATCATAAGATTAGATATAAAGAGGAACACATTAAAACAAGAAATTGCACGAGTAAATATAAATTAAGTCCAAAAAGGCAACCAGTAATACAGATCGAAATAAATTCTTGTTTTAAGTGGTCAAAACATTGTAAGAACTTCAAAATATTTGACAATTTGTGTGACATTTCTTATTTGAAACATTGATATACTATATTAAATACCAGATTGATATTAATAAATTAATTTAAACATCTCTTGTTTTTAAGTTGTTAGTTTGCATGGTTTCTGGAAGAATACTAGTTTGAATTGAACCAACTCCTGAGCAGGGTCTACAGTTAGCAGGGCAAAGTATACAACCAACACTACGCTAAAAAGTAAAATTACAGGTTACACTAAAACTTAATTTAAAATTAATTTGGCGCTCATATAAACACATAGAAAAAGTATCACATAACTACACCATAACAATATATTTAAATAGTACACAAGGGTCAGATGCCGTCTGTACAATTTCAACTATGACAAGTTGTTACGGGTTGCCTAAATATGTGACGTCACACTAAAAGAGTCTATAATAGACATTGGCGATTATACAGGCTGTTACATATTCGCTTCTCACTACAAGGATCTCGAAAACGGTAAGCGATACAAACTAGCTTAATTGGGGGCAAACTTGCGTAATCAGGGGACCAACATTATGCTCTAAAAAATCAAGGCTAACATGATTTTTGAAATATTGGAAAAAAAACAAAATTTTGGAAATCCGTTTTTGTCTCATTTCAGCCCTATTTTAGGTGATATTGAAAAAAGAAGAACACTTTCTCATGGCCACTTTTTGCCCTCTATCGAATGGCATAATCAATTTTTATATGTAACGTTTCGTCGGTCCAGAACCATCATCAACTTCATTTTTTTAAAAACGACCCTTCATCACCCCCAATGCTGTACTGCCTCAGCCCGAACCAGAATCAGACGTTTTGTCTCGAAAAACTCATCTTCAGTGTATTTGTTCCAAATTTATCTAAATTTTTTTATTTAGATTTCTTTGTTTATTGAATTATCGTACACAGTAAGTATCGTTAGTCCCTGTGGAATCCATCTAGTTATTAGTAGTGAGAAGCGAATTTGTAACAGCCTGTATAATATACAAAATAATCAGAGTAATAAATAGAAAAAGTCACAAGAAATGCAGAAGTAAGTAGACCAGATGATCTTGTACCGATGTCAAAAAATAGAACTGAACGAAAATGGGTAACAAAAAGAGTAGAACAGACAGATAAAATGGGACTATACAGGGCGATTCACAAAAGGTGACCAAAAATGAAACCTCATATTACCTGGTGAATTTTAAGGGGAGTTTTTCGTATAAAGTTTTTATCTAGGACTTAAAATTTAACTCTTAAACTTAAAAAAATATTTTTATGTTTTTTAAATAATTTAAAAACTAGTTAATGAAACAATATGAAATTGGGCACATGTATTTATGTAAACATTATCCAAAATCTGAGGATTTTTTCTAAAATTTAGATGCTCCAGTGGTGGAGATACAGGGTATCGGCGACATACACTAATGGAAAAAATTAAGGGGTCAAAATTTAGATTTTTTTTTGTCCCCATAATTTTTTCCATTAGTGTATTTTCCTAAATAAAATAATACGCCACTGCTTTGCGGTGTCTAAATTACATGGTAGGCTGCGATAGCAACTTCAACATTCTAAGCCGTTAAAAGAAAGAATAAATAATGCTTTTCATCATATTCAAGCAACAATAAATTTCGAACAAATTCCATTTTCGTTATTAAAAAGATGTCGGGCCTGTGTTCGTGGAAATGGAGGTATTTTTGAGTATTTA
This sequence comes from Anoplophora glabripennis, assembly GCF_000390285.2. Taxonomy (NCBI): domain Eukaryota; kingdom Metazoa; phylum Arthropoda; class Insecta; order Coleoptera; family Cerambycidae; genus Anoplophora; species Anoplophora glabripennis. The sequence continues at coordinate 779,423 of NW_019416362.1, forward strand.
CTCAAATAAAATCATTATAATTATGACTAATGTTATTACTTTCTTTATTCGATTAAATAACCGATTGATTAGTGTTTGTCATTTAAGTAAAAATGTTTTCAGTTAGTTTTTTTAAGTTTTACTCGATAATCAGGCTTTTTTCGAAAAACGTACTTTATTTAGAAAAATATATCACTGATACCCTGTATCTCCGCCACTGGAGCAAATGAATTTCAGGAAAAGGCCTAAGATTTTGGACAATGTTTACGTGTGCCCAATTTCAAATTATTTCACTTATCTACTAGTTTTTAAATTATTTTAAAAAATTTAAAATATTTTTTTAAGTTTAACACCCTGTATCTTTTTAATGAAGCGTCCTAGATAAAAACTTTATACGAAAGACTCCCCTTAAAATTCAACAAAGAATACGAGGTTTCATTTTTGGTCACCGTTTGAGAATCACCCTGTATATTAACGAAAAAATAAATATAAAAAAGAAAAGGTTTTGAAAGTAAACGCATATCGAGGGAAAGCATACCGGTTTGCGGAAATGGAACAAGTCAAATATTTGGGAAATATATATATGCAAGAAAACCTAAAATATGAGAAGTAATCGAAACCAGAATAATGTCGGGAAATTTAGAATTTAAAAAAATTATAAGAAAGGGTTAGCCTGTATCGATGATTCATCCACCTGCGTTTTGAAATTCATCCGGCGAACGACAATTGCGTAACAAGATGCATAATTCGACCTCTATTCGACTGGTTCAATGAAATTTATGAAGCTCCAGCTCCGAGTGAGGAATTTTTATTACGTTATTTATCGCATGTTTCACTTTTCGTCCAGACAATGGCTCTTTATAAAACACCGCCTTTTTTTGGAAAGGCAGAAAGTGAAAGGAGATATTTTGTGTTGTCCGCTGATTTATCCCCCTTACACATATTTCGTTGCCGAGTACAGCGCTAAAATAAAGATGAATCATAAATTCCCGGAGCAGCGGAAGGAATGGGGATGACGTACATTATTGCAAAATTACACTTAACTTGGCCATATTTGAATAATTTCAAAGTTAGAAGTTTTGGCCTCTACTGAAATTATTAAAACGAATAAAATGATTATTGGAAACTAAAATATTGTGCAAAACCGTACTTATCTTATCAACTTCGACGTCACCTGTTACATGAGTGTTGTATAATAAGGAAAAAGTAATGTTAACGGTCGATAGAAGGAAGCACAAAAAACAGGCACTTAGGTAGGAAATTCTGGAAGGAAGCCTAAATAGTTGAAGATAGGGAGTTGAAGTGAGAACAGTGTGCAGATGGGTAATAAGACGATCGGCGGGCAGTGTGACAAAGTAGAGTAAAATTAAGTGTTTAACCGGTATTAATTAGCAGGTAATATTCTTTAAGTACTTTGTTGTTAATTGTTCTATGTAATCTTATAATTGTGATGATTATATATGTTTCATGATAATAATTCTTTGTATGTTTAGCTTCCATTGCTTTATGCTCAAGGGCATATATTTTTCCAAGGTAAAATTGTTATAATTATACTTAAAGTTTGCCCATTATTTATTTCATGTTAAAAATATATGTATTGACCTAATTACCAGACATTACAATAACGACTTCTTTGTTTCACATCTAACTTGTTTTTGCTACGATTACGTTATACATAAAATATAGATGTTTCATCATAATAATTCTGTATATGTTTAGCCTTCATTGTCTTACGCTCAGGGGCGTATATTTCTCTAAGATAAAATTGTTATAATTATTATTAACGATTGCTCATTATTTATTACATGTTAAAATATGTATATTGTCGTGACTGCCCAGATATTGCAAAGCAACTTCTTTGTTTCACATTTAACTTGTTTTATCATGATTGGGTTGTTCTTTGATTTCTTGTGCTCACTTTATGTCATACGTCTATACGAGCCTTGTTGACTCTACTAACATTTTCGCCCGTGCGGAACGAATCTGGATTAANAATTCTGTATATGTTTAGCCTTCATTGTCTTACGCTCAGGGGCGTATATTTTTCTAAGATAAAATTGTTATAATTATTATTAACGATTGCTCATTATTTATTTCATGTTAAAATATATATATATTGTGTGGGCGCCCAGACATTACAATAATGACTCTTTTGTTTCACATCTAACTTGTTTTTGTCATGATTACGTTGTTCGTAAAATATAGATGTTTCATGATAATAATTCTGTATATGTTTAGCCTTCATTGTCTTACGCTCAGAGGCGTGTATTTTTCTAATATAAAATTTTTACAATTATTATTAAAGATTGCTCATTATTTATTACATGTTAAAATACGAGTATGTATGTATGTCGTGACTGCCCAGATATTGCAATATCAACTACTTTGTTTCACATCTAAGTTGTTTTATCATGACTACGTTGTTCTTTGATTTCTTGTGCTCACTTTATGTCATACGTCTATACGAGCCTTGTTGACTTTACTAACATTTTCGCCCGTGCGGAACGAATCTGGATTAAGCTCGATTGCCTCCCGTATGGGACTCCAGGGTTATGAAGGATCTTCAGAAATCTCAACTATAGCTGGATTGCCTCTCGTATGGGACTCCAGTACCTTCCGCTCTGCCGGCTAACTAACACCAAACCTCTTCAGTTTTACTTGGAAGTGTGTATGACTAATATGAGGTAACAGATGACATTTAGTGACACATTAAATGAGACAGGTCTTATTTATCATTAGCAAAGGATCTTAATTTATACCTTTGGTTAGTGGTTGTTTCTGTATTTATATTTGGGTGGTAAGAGCAACGATCGTGGGTTTCTCTGCCATGCTCTTTCCCCACGGGAGCTCTAGGTGAACCTGGCACTCTCATTTTATGTTAAATGGTTGTTAATGTTTTTGTTGTTCTTTCTATTTGTCACATGTTTAATTTGAACTGTATGTAAATAAAGGTTAAGTGTATTTACTCTGCTTTTGTTTTATATAATTAAACCATACATCCCCTCTACAAAGTTAGTAGCCAGCGCCTTCCGGTCAATTAAAAATAGATACACACAACGTAGGTATTCCTTATGACAATCACATATTTTTGACCACAACTACTTTTTATATTTTTTTCGACCGAACCTAGGGTTGTTATACTACAATATTGACACTTACCACAACCTTAAGATTACAAATTGAGACCCCATTTACATACCAGGGAGGGCGGAAAAATTTAGGTACAAAGTATTCATTTTAAATACTATTGAAAGAGAAACTATATAGGCCATAATGTAGTTCCTTGTGGAATACATATTCACTATAAATACACAATGTATTTTGTTCGGGCAAATTAAGGGAAGACAACTATGAAGCCTGGTTTGCAGATTTTTGTGACAGTTGTCAATAGTTCAACTACTTCTATACCAGTTGCCAAGTCGTCGCCATGGATTTCGCGACATTTCTAAAAGTGACACGTGGCAACGATGTAGCAACAATGTGGCAACCACAAAAGTCTATAATCCGTGTCTCCTCTTATTAAACTCTATCCTGTAATTAATGTGTTATTTATATCAATACCCGTAATTACCCGTAAACATTTCTATTCGGAATCCTTCTAATTACAGCTGGCGGTTTATTAGGACATAAATTATCGGCGACGTTAAGGAGTATTTAATAGAAATCACGTCTTGAAAATTGGATTCTCGTGCCGCGCCTTGCGAGGAAGTGGAACTGGGAACACGGAAAGGAAAATTAATGAAAACTCAGTTACGCCCCGATTGGATTTTAAAGAAATTATTAGCTTCAATATTGGGTTCTCGGGAACGTTTGGAAATTTCGCACCGGAGGTCGCACGGGGGTTGGAAAGGAAGGAGGGGGACTCTTTGTAGGTATGCGTTTGTACATATAAGAAATAACCACTTCTCTAGTGTTTGCACTAGCCTTTTCACTTGAACATGTACATTTGTGCAGATACCCTAATGTTACGCCCATGGCTGTTCATAATCTCACGTAGAATAGTTAGCCAATTGGGTGCTGTAGATTGTGGGAATGTAATTGGGTGCAATAATAAAATAGCCGCTAGAACTTGGGAAGCTCTGCCTTTGTTTTTATCTGTTTACACAACTGTATAAAAAAATTAAAATGCTTTAACCATGTTCTGCATTGATACAAGTCGATACATCTCTTGGTTTATTTGTGCCACATCATACGTGTACACAAAATAGTTATTTACTCCATAAAGGACGATTTTGCGCCCGAGCAGAGCGAGGGCTGGCAATACAGTCCGAGACTGGTAAATTATACTTAACTGCTGCGTAGTGTATAACATTTTATCCCACAGTTCTTTATGATTCAAGAAATAAAGATTAGGTTTTATTTTTTGACATTTCTTAATCTTATGATGAAGAATCCTTTTTTTATTTTAAAGGATATGAGGAAGGCCAAATGCTTGAAAAATTCTATAAAAATAAACCCTACAGCCACATTTATTACATAACATCACTAAATAACTAGTTCCACAACTGCTTAATTATCCCTAAACGTACATAGCAAAGTAAACAATGTGAGAAAGCACCACTTGACTCGTTAAAGGCACCTATTACGAATTGTATCAATTACAAGTACATATCAATTATAATTATCGACTAATACAGCAGTAAACACACTAACACAAACCAGTAATTTAGAAATTACATTTGTATGAACTATTTATCTGTCATTAATTTAAGATTTCATACTCAACTCGCATCCTTCGAACCAAATTTCCGCCATTAGTCACTTTGAAACATCCTCTGGTGTGGACGGGAAAGTAATTATGAAAGAAACGTTAAATTTTAAAGAAATCATCACCCTTAACGTAGAAGTTTTAAATGGATTCGGGTACATCGCACCTGAATTCCAACACAAAATAGAAGCCGTTTGGTTTGGTATTCGCTCAGTGGTATTTATAGGTCAGTCTAGCTGATTCTAGTATAAACATATAAAAATTAATATTTTTAGGATTTATCTACCTGGGAATGCTAACAAGCGAGATAGTGAACATGATACTAGTATCGGGAGATATGGAAAAAATGATAGAAGCCACTTTTTTAACCCTCACTCACTTGGTTGAAATCCGTAAGGTCTACGCCGTTATAAGATACAGAGACAGACTGAAAAAACTGTTAAACAGCATTAACAGAAAGGAATTTCTACCAAAAACTACGACGCAGGCTAAGGCTCTGCAGAACTACGTCCAGGATTCGAAGGTGATCTCAAAGGTGTTCCTAGGTGCTTGCGTTGCTACTTGCTCCTTCTGGGGAATCTATCCCTTCGTGGATGACGGCGATCTCCGCTTGCCTTTAGGTGGGTGGTTCCCCTTCGATACTCGCTACTCGCCTTGGTTTGAACTTGCTTATGTGTATCAAGTCATCGGTTCCACCGTAAACGGTCTTGTTAATGTTAGCTTGGACACCTTCATGTCCGGTAAGGTTTCTTGCAGTTTCAGAGGAGGTATCGATCCATCAGTTCACAAATTGTGTTTTCTTTCTAGGACTGATAATGGTCGTATGTGCCCAGTTGAACATTTTGAACGATTCCTTGAAAAACATGCGTGAACAAGCAGAAACTGAGCTAAAGGGTGTTGGAATAGAAGTGGGGCAGTACATGACAAACACTTTGCAAGAAAAAATGAACGAGAAGCTATTAAATTGCGTGAATCATCATCGATGCATTATAGAGTGCGTATAATAATGAACAGTATCTCTTAGTGTTCATGTTATAATCCCTTTGTGACCGTTTTATTAATTTTTTCGCAGGTTTGCCAATGAACTGACATTTCTATTTACAACCAGTATCTTAGGACAGTTTATCGTCAGTGTTGTTATAATATGCATTACTCTGTTTGAGATCACTTTGGTAAGTAATACAGTTTCCTAAAGAAACGTACAATTCACGTCACCGGTCCATAACAGACAAACGAAAAACGTCAGTAAAAATCTGTTTAGATGGCGTGAATCGGGACTCGCTAAGGCCCGTTTTGCAATTGAAAAACATTTTTATCAAAATTCAGAAAATAAAAAAATTACATCAACTTTTTTTTTCCAGAAACACCCATTTCTTATGATAACTAAAATTATCTATTTTTTATAAACATTTTTTGTGCAGACATTTTTTCTCTACCTCTTCTCCTTAAAAAGTTACAATAACAAACATTATACAAAAATGTATCCTATTGTATTGGAATTAGTCACGCTTGAATCAACATAGCTGTGAAAACAATGGCTGAAACTGCTGTCACAAGTCTGTTTACATATTAATTTTCTGTCAAACGCTCTTTCTTGCATGTTAAACAAACTAGTAAGTGGTTGCTAAAAATTGAATAATGTTCACAAACAAAGAAAAAGTTGACATGATTTTAATTTATGGTGAATGTCAAAAAAATGCCAGAAGAGCTGCTAACATCATGAGAGATATCCAGAGCGTCAAGCTGTTAACCCAAAAATATTTGCCAGATTAGAACGAATTTTGCGTGCTAACAAAAATGCATTTTCGTCAAGAAAAGGAAATGGAATTTCAAAATCAGTGTGGTAACGATATTACCGTAGCTAGGGTATTACAATATTTTGAGGAAAATCCTAGATATTCTATACGACAGGCCACTTTTGCATTAAATTTAGAAAGAAGCTCCGCGCAAAGAATTTTGTGCTCCAATGATTACCATGGGCTAAATAACTTGGAGCACTTAGTTGACATACATGCTGAAAAAAGACTTAATTATGTAGGTAGTCCAAATAATGGTTAATTTGGAAATAGATAATAGACTCTTACGACACACTTTTTGGACCGATGAGAGTCGTTTTATAAGTAATGGCAAGCAAAATAAAAAAAACGAACATTATTGGGCCACTGAAAATCCACACTGTTAATCCCATTCAAAATCAGGGCCATCATGGAATAAATGTTTGGTGTGGCATTATTGGAATGCATTTAATTGGTCCATGCTTTTATGAAAATGTATTGAACGCTAGTAGCTATTTACAGTTTTTGCAAGAGGAGCTGCCAGCACTGTTTGAACATGTGCCGCTGCAGCTCAGAATGAATATGTGGTTGTAACACGATGGTGCTCCTCCACATAAATCTAAAAAAGTTACAGACTATTTAAAATACTTTCGGAACTAATAGACTGGAATTAATGGGCCTGTAGAATGGGCTTCATAAAATTTTTTAAAGTAATAATCATAATTTTATATTTTGTTTTGTGTTTTGTTATTAGTTATTGTTATATTTATTAGTTACAATTAAAATTGTTTAATATTTTCTATATTTGGTTATCCTATTTAACCGTCATTATGTGTATTATTCTATTTTTCTTCGTGGAGTGACCTTTTTTAAGAGGAACATAGCAACTAACATGTAAACAAATTTGTGACAGGAGTTACAGCAATTGTTTTTCACAGTAACGCTGATTAAGTCATGACTACTTCCAATACAATAGAATACATTTTTGTATAATGTTTGTTATTGTAACTTTTTAAGGAGAAATCGATCGATAGAACCGTTTTCCTGATTCGTTAAAGTTTTATAAAAAAATTAAAGGAGCATGTTTATTGCTCTTTAAACATCAATTAATGAATAAGATGAAACCATTTTTTTGCGTTATTTTCCTCACAATTCCGCGTTAAATACTCATCAAATATCTAAAAAACAAAATTCAAAATTTTAAAATAAAATCAAATTTTGAAAAATTTTGTTAATTAAAAAAAATTTCTCCACATTTCAAATATTCAATGTAAAATTGTAAAAAAAAATAACGCAAACATTTTTTAAAAAATTTGGAAGAATTGATTATTTTTCAAAATTGATTTTTTTCAAAATTTTGAATTTTTTTGTACGATATTTGATGAGTGAGTGAATGCGAAATTGTGAGAAAAATAGCACAAAAAAATTGGTTTTATTTTAATCAGTAATTGAGTAAATAGTAAAATTGAGTAAATAATAATAAATACAAACCCCCCTGGAAAGTTGATAACCACTTACTTTATAACTTGTGAGGAGCTTCGTTTTGACGAGTCCACCACACCTTTCCTCTGCAACTTTTCTCGGTTTCTCCGCTTTTCCACTCGGAAAAGTCCCAAAACATGTCAATTTCCCAGGGTCTTGAAAAGTCAAGACGACATCTCTTTTTTTCGCTTATGTTACTGGAAATTTTGTTGCAAATGCCGATTTAAATTTGTCCGACAGAAATTCTTCCGACATTGACGTGTCTACCGGTCGAAACATGACAGGGTATTGAAAATCAATTACCACATAGGTAATTTTTAATAAACTTAATTGTAAATAATTAATTCAGTCAAAAAGTATTGTTGTCCGACAAATTTCAAGCCGCGTCTTTTCAGTCCGACAGCTGGAAATCGGAATTTTCACGGGGTATGAAAAATCGATTACCACATATCTAATTTTCATTTTTTCCACTTTTAAATTTACTGTACAAAATAGTGATATAAGTGTCCGACGATTTAATGTCCGCAAATTATTAAAAAATCAATAAATCAATAAACGTGATGAAATTTAATTTTTTCACTCCAAAAATTTCATATTTATAAATGGTTATTAATTATTATTATGTAAATTATTATTTGTTTCAAATAAATAATTATAATATTGCTTATTTTATGCTTAAAAATTTAAAAGTTGTAAACAAATGAAGTTATTTTTGAGACGATTAATCTTATCTTACAATTAGTGCATAATATTTCTAAATAAATTAATATAATATTATACTTGATATAAAAATCTGTTTTCTCTTTCAAGTCTTCAATCGCGTTTGTTATTTTTCTTTACAAAAATTTTCCTATTTTTCTAAAAGAAAATCCCAAAACTTGTGTGCATATTTTTTTTACACCATACATACTTTTTTGAAATCGTTTAATTCTTTTCTGGACTGGCTAAATTGAGCATAAGAGATTTACAATTACAAGAATAAAACGAAAAATATATACATATATTTATATGGAATTTTTCTTAATACACGAAAATACTTATTAGAAATTATAAATACATGTGCATCTTTTTTGTCAGACTGACGATTTGCGGATATAGGTATTTTTGTCGGTTTAAAAAAAAATTGTAAAATTTTTGCCTTGCATTACTTCTTTTGATTGCGCCGACAGTGTTCAAAAATTTTTTTTATCTCAAGATTTCAAAACCAGAAACTTCAAGCTTCAGGATGTTTCTTTTCTTTTCTCGATACGAGCATTTTCACGAAGTTACAGCCCTTCAAAAATCACTAAAAAAAATTGGAAATTTTTCTACTCCTTCAATTTTTTTTTGCCGAGTGTATTATTTATTTTTTTCTCTTTATTACAGTTACCCGCGTTGAGTATAAAGTTCTTCTCTCTGATTCTGTACCAATTCTGCATGCTACTGGAAATATTTCTGTTGTGTTACTATGGCAACGAAGTTATTAGAGAGGTGAGCGTACCGACTCGTTGACATATCGAATCCCTAACCAGTGATCGGGGATTTGAGATTCCACGTGTGCCGCTGCCGCACGAATGAACGTAATACAGTAGTTATTCATATTAATTGAATGAATTAATTGTTCACATTTATATACAGAGCATTAATAAATAATTACAAGTTCGTGACAGCCGAACATAGGCAACCAACATTGCACGATTAGTAATATCAATTAAAAATCCCTAAATCGTTTTTTCTCGAACGTTATTTACGGTTTTTCGAATCCTCAGAGCGCCGAGCTGACGAAGTTCGCCTTCTGCAGCGACTGGATGGATTGCTCTCCGGAATTTAAACGAAACTTGGTGTTCTTCATGACCAGGTCCCAGATGGCCCTCAAACTGTACGCGGGGGGCTTTTTCACGCTGTCGTTGGAAACTTTCGTGAAGGCAAGTTCACCAGTACACTCTTTACAGCGTGGGAGCGCGACTTTACCCTTGTTTTTCAGATTTTAAAGTCGTCCTGGTCCTATTTCGCCGTCCTGAACAGCGTACACACAGATGACTAGGGGAAACGGTTCTACAGCACGCGGGAGAGACGCAAATCACCAAGCACAGCTTCAAATATACACAGTGTTCAAAATAAGAAATGCAGTAGTACTATTTTTTGCCACTTTCTTTGAGTTTAAGATAAAAATAATGTAAACAAAGATGTGCAGAACTTGTGTTATAAAATCTTATATACAGTGTGTCTACTTCAGTTGGAACCATATAAAAAACTTTATTATTATAGATTTTATGAAAAAAAGTTATTCTTCATAAAAAGTTCTGCATCGTCTAAAATCTAAAATGCAACCTTCAGTTAACAAAATTTCCCAGTCGTATACGAGATATATCAGAAATTATGAATTTTGCTCAAGAGTAAAGTATTTATTTGAAAATAACTTTTAATTCACAATACTTTTCTTTTTAACACTCTTCTGTATTGCCAAAAATAAGGGTACTTTACTCTTGACCAAAATTCATAATTTCTGATATACCTCTTATACGACTGGGAAATTTTGGTAACTGGAGGTTGCATTTTAGATTTTAGACCATGCAGAACTTTTTATGAGGAATAACTTTTTTCATAAAACCAATAATAAAAAAGTTTTCCATATGGTTCCAACTTAAGTAGACACACTGTATATAAGTGTAAAATAGTTATAGTATTAAAGTAAATAAATGGCATAATAAGTTTATATTTATCATGTTTTATCGAAATGATGTTATATGTTTAGTTATTATTATTAATTCTATTTATTGACATATATTTTCGAATACGCTGTGTGTTGTATTACTACATTGACTTTGTATCCTGTAACTGGGCATTTGTCTGTTGGATATGTAGTCAAATAAATAAATAAATAAATAAATAAATAAATAAATAAATAAATAAAATATTGTTTCGCTACAAATTAAGTGATCATAATATTGGAAGGATTTGGTTGTCACAGTTGTATTATAACGAGCATTCAAATAAAAACGTGGTCGAAGTTGGCTCTGACACATTGGACGTAGGGAGTAGCTTATAACGACCAACTTAACCTCATTTCTCAACGAGCTGTATAGCAGCTGTCAGTTTCAATAACGTTAATGACTATATAACTTTATTTTAAAGAATAATCGTGATAACAATAACAAACAATTAAAGGAGCTGCGGAAAGTGTCCCCCTCCTTGTTATAACAATAAATTAAAGCAGCTGCTGAAAGTGTCCCCCTCCTTGTTCCAAGCACTTTTCACACCTGTTCCTCAAAGAATTAAAGACATTTTCTAAGATGCTCGGGGTATTGTTAATTTCACGAATCTTGTCTATAAGTCGAGCCTGCAGATGGTTTAAATCAGGAATAGGCAGTTCAAAAATAGTGTTTTTAAGGTAAGGCCACAAAAAGAAATCACACGGCGTAATATCACATGACCTCGGTGGAAATTCATGTTCAGCATTGAGACTTATTAGTCGATTTTGGAAAACTTCCCTCAACATATTCATCGTCTCGCCTGCCGTATGTGCCCTTGCGCCATCTTGTTGAAAGTAAAAGTTTGTAATTTCGTTTTCTTCCAGCTGGTTAACAAAAGGAGCGATAATTTCTTCTCTATACCTTTGCGCAGTAAGAGTACCATTAAAAAAAATAGGTCCATAAATCCTCCTTCGATTGAGAGCACACCAAACTCCAATTTTTTGAGCGTGTAGAGGGCCCTCGACAAAAAAGTTATCTGGTTTTTCAGAAGACCACATTCTCATATTCTGTGAGTTTACGTAACCACTTAAATGAAACCAGGCTTCATCAGAAAAAAAGGTGATATTATGAAGTTCACCGTAGTTGTTTAAAAACCATTCACAAAATACAGCCCGTCGCGGAAAATCAACTTCATGAAGTTCTTGCTGACAAGTTAAACGATAGGAGAACAAACGCAAATCTTTTTTTAACACTGTGTGGCAGGTACCGACTGATACTCCCACCATTTGTGATAAAACACGTACAGAAGTTCTTGGCGCATTTTCCATTATTTGTTGGACATTTTCTTTTAATTCTTCAGTCCGCTTTTTAGGTCGGCCGCTTCCTTCTTTTCTTGTTACACTGCCCGTTTCACGAAAAACATTAACACAACGCTGAACTGCACTTTGAAAAATTTTGTACTCAACAACGCCGGGAAATTGATTTTGAAATTCTATGAAACATTCCTCAATAGAATACTTCCATATTCCATCAATCTTGCGTCCATTTCTAAAGTAGGACTCTATGATAAACACTTTTTGTTCTTGAGAAAACACCATTTTAAACGCTTTTTAAAACGAAAATATTCAAATTGATAGCGGCGATATAGCGCTTTGACAGATGACGTTTAAGTTCATTTGCTATACGCTACGCCCTACGTCCAAATTTTCAGAACCAACTTGACCACGTTTTTATTTGAACGCTCGTTATGTGATGCCAAACGAACATTTTTTGTATATTATAACATTTGGCAACAAAATACATCAAAATTTAAAAAAAATTGTAGAAAATAACAACACAGGCATGACACTGTCGTATTAAAATGCACATTAAACATTCCCATAAAAAGATATCTAGTGAAATTAAGTCGGGAGTTCCTGGAGGCCATCTCACAGGACCAAATCGACCAATCCATCTACCACCAAAATGATTATTTAACCACCTTGTAACGAATCTGTCATTGTGAGGAGGTGCACCATCGTATTGGAATAACATCTGTTCAATCATTTCAAACCGTTAAAATCTTTTATTTAAATATTGTAAGGAGAGGTAGTAAGGGAAGAAATAAAATAATAAAATAAATAAAATACAAAAAACTAAAAAGATCTATAACGAAAAAGCAAGAAAAAAAAAAAAAGGTCAAGGTCAATAATTAAGGGTGGTTTTAAGGGTTGAAACTTTATAAAAATAACGTAAGTTATAACCCACAATATAAAACAATATTTATTCTACATATTAAGATATGATTTTAGTCTATAAAACACCTATTTTTATATTTATTCAGTTTTTCAAATTAATTAATTCCAAATTTTCATAAAAAACGAATCTATCCGAAAGTATTCGGAGGTTTCACCCTATTTTTCTATTCGTTTCCTGGACTATTAGCAGTAGAACAGCGACGAATTCCTATAATGGATATAATTTAATATAAACGGTTTTATTAGCCCATATTGTTTTTAAGACATTATTTTACACCTAATTTGTTTCACCCTGTATATATTTTATTGTTAATTCTATTGTCATGTATACGTATTTTTGTATTGCTAGATATTAAATAAATAAATAGATAAATATAGTTTAATATTGAAAAGATTAAAATCCGGCACATGCACCAGTGCAGTTTCCACCTCGCATCATTTTCTCCAGGTCGTTCCACCGGAATCGCAACGGACCTCACGTACCACTGCTTAATTTTTAGAGATGCGCCCCCGGAGGCATTCTCGCGTCATCGGGTGCATTTCCAACTGAGATATCGCCCCTTCGGCCAAAGCAAACATTGATATATCGACTGTTGAATGCTGGAATAAGGTACGGCGGCGGCGATGCTTCCTGCTTCCGCCTTGGTGGGCCCCGGGAATATTTAAAGTTACTGCCAGACCGGGAGATGAAGGTAGACGCTTAATGGAGCGGAAAATGTCTGCAGTGCACTTCCATCAGCTTTTGCGACGGCTAAATGCTTCAGGAATATTTTTATTCCATGCTCGGTCTGCTGACGTGATTCTTGGTAGGAAATTTTATGTTTTGTCCGGACACAAATACGCGCAATTTGAGAATTACCGAGAGATAATAAAAAACATATTTTTGAAACACTGCATAGTTTTTTCTCTATTTTATCCTTGTCCCCAGGAACCTACTTTTATTACCCTATCCTAATTAACACTTATCCGGGTCATTACCTACTCGGTTTGTGCTTATGTACCCTAATAGACAACAACTAATTTATGTCTACAGCCTACTTATTCTAATCTCATTTGTTAATTACATTTATTTGGGATAATGTCGGATAATTCAAAATATAATTTATATGGCTCGTAAATTCCCAGAAAGCAAAATATATATTTATTGGGGCAGGTACTAAATGTAATTGTAGCGTACCGCTACATTAAATAACAAACGTCGCCGTTTCACTAAAGAAAACAAAACTTAGAAAAGCACGTAGTAATATGTTTTAACTCCTTCCAATGTGCCAGGGAAACCTTGTCTGAACCCTAAGGTTTATCAGGTAAGTGGTGTCATTTAAATTTATGCATAGGTATTTTATCCTCTACTTAGCCTTGCTCTTTGGTAATAGTACTATTTAGCGACATATTTTCTGTAAACATATTAATGTTTTCATTCGTAATCTGACTACGGTCCTGTCAAACTTCGCGCCGCACTAAGCTAGTAATAACCTACTAAACTTAAGTTGTATAAAATGAAATGAAGTAATTTAGTTTTGAAGAAAAAAGATTAATAATGCCGCAAAATTATGTCCTTTAACTTATTGGGCATAAAAGACAAAACTATTATCTGTAAAATAAAATTTCTTATGTTTGTCATATGATATCCGCCATTTTATATTTCAAAATCTTTAAATTCTTTATCTGCGACTCGGAAAATTCCTGTTTACAACATTTCTCTACTTCTGATGACCATATTAAATCCTCCACATTGAATTTTGTAATTTTGACCCCAAATTCGTAATCAGCGACTCCAAAAACCCCCAAGTAACATGTTTTTTATTTTTGGCCAGCTTTTTGTAATTCTGCCTCACTGTAACCGTTGGAAATTTTCGAAAGCAGTTCCGTAAATGTATTAAAGTCAAAGAGGCAATTTTAAACATTTTTTTGTAAATGTTTCTATATCAATTTATTGTTATTATTCAGGTTTAGTTGTGTGGGTTCATTCGTTTATGCAGCCTTGTTACACAGTTGAAATATTTCAAAAAATTGACAGAACTATTTCCGCATCCTGTATAGTATTTTTTTCTAATAAAGTATTTCAGGATCTGTTAAATTTAATGATGAAAGAGCATGCACTGGTTCCATGGCAATCTTGACTATCCATTGCGGAGAGTCAGTAAAAACACCAAAATAATATCATACCATTATAATGTCAATAATTTTAAGAGAAGACGAGTAGAATACAAAAAAATATTTTCAAATCATTATTTCAACCCCTTTTAGGACCGCTCCTGGCCCACAAAGGTTTATCGAGAGTGAAGCTTGACCTACCGTATTATTCGGTCATTAACCTAGCTTTTATAAATTTTTAATTCGTAGTGAACGATAAGAAATGAAACAGATCTTTTTACCTAGACAAATGAATGAATAAGATATTTTTTACATTTTAAATAGTAATTTTTTTCGATTTTCTGTCTTTATTAGGACTTCCGGATACGTTGTTAAAATTTATGACTTTTTGACTGAATCACTGTAATCAGAAAAAGGAGAGTGTGGCAAGTGACAAATATTTAAAATAAAAAAAAAATAATAATGTTTGGTTTTTCCCTTCAGAACGCAACAATTAGTTGTTTTTTATACAGGGTCGGAAAGACCCCATGGTTCATCGGCCGTTACGTGAGAGCGATAAAGTAAGTCAAAGAAATCCGTGCGATAGAGAAGGATGACTATAATGAAGGCGTCTCATAGTCACCGCCCGTTTCGCCCTTCCACAAATAAGATCCACTTCCACTTGTAATTCAGCGACCGGTGGTCATCTTAGTTTTCGTCGTTTGACTTTTCTTTAATAGATGTCACTACTTATAAAATTTCGACTTCGGTATTTCGATATGTTAATACAATCCGTTAACAGAGGGCAGCACACTGCACAACGCGTAACAAAGAAAACTTGTTACAGTAGCTAGTAGATACCTCTGTTTGTAAACCTAGTGACCTTGTTTCCCCTACTGAGAAGTTATTCAAATGGAGTATAGTGCTCAGCTGCATTTAAAGTTCATTTAGTTGTTATTTATACTTTTTAAAATGACTTAAAAATCCCAAGAAATGAAGCAAAATTCCCTATTTCTCCAATTCCAAAAAAATCTGTGGATCTGGCATCACTCTTTCTAGGGCTGCGCATCACCTTAGACAAATTGTGCTGCCCTCTGTTAACGGATTGTATTAACATATCGGAATACGAAGTCGGAATTGTATAAGCAGTGACATCTATTACAGAAAAGCCAAACGACGAAAACAAAGATGACCACCGGTCGCTGAATTACAAGTGGAAGTGGATCTTATTTGTGGAAGGGCGAAACGGACGTGACTTTGAGACGCCTTCATTATAACCATCCTTCTCTATCGCACGGATTTCTATGACTTACTTTATCGCTCTCACGTAACAAGCGATGAACCATGGGGACTTTCCGAACCTGTATATTTTTTTTATATTGCAAGAAAGTTTCCTAAAATAGTATTCTTTATCATTTTTTCGTAGAAAGAAAGGTAAAATATTATGTGAACTCATATTATATGAACTACTATTCTTTTTTTTATTGTTAATTAGAGTTATTCACATAATTCTACTTATCTTCTTTACCATTCTATCTAAAAAATAATAAATACCAACCTTTTTTTTTAATAGAAAGGTAAACCCTGTACAAATATTTTTGTACTGCCAAAATGGGAAAACATTTTTATTAAAGAAACACCCTGTATACTTATTTGGATAAAACGCATGCCAAATAATTGAAATACACAGGGTGTTCCATTCAGAAACAGAATTTCAGAAATTCAAAATAAACCTCCCCTTCTCCATGACTTTCAGATAAACGAATATCTGATGCCCTTCTAACCGTATCCGCATCCGTTATCGGTATCGCGGCACGTTAAAGCCGGCTTCCTACCGCGGAAAACTTTTCGGTGTAATTTCCCGGGAGAGGCTAATTAAGTTTAGAGCATCGCTTACCTAACAGAGCCTGGAACAGCCGGGACTTGAAGATGCGAATGACGCGCTCGATGGCCAGTCGCAGCTGCTTATCCTGCGGCTTGATGAGCTTGGAGTGGT
Organism: Anoplophora glabripennis; assembly: GCF_000390285.2. Taxonomy (NCBI): domain Eukaryota; kingdom Metazoa; phylum Arthropoda; class Insecta; order Coleoptera; family Cerambycidae; genus Anoplophora; species Anoplophora glabripennis. The sequence continues at coordinate 796,345 of NW_019416362.1, forward strand.
AGTCCTCCAGGAGTTCCAGTGCTCGGTGAGCTTCTGAAAATTAAGAACGACTGTTAGTAGGCCGTCTGGCAACGCGATAGCGTCTTTCAATCGTTCGCACTCAATCCACACTCAGGCTACGCTGAAAGAATGATTTGTTCGAATTTGGTACGTGGAAACCTATTGAATACACAAGAGGAAATGTCAGTTTATCGAGAGTTTATGTTTATTTAGTCGATTACCTTCATCAAACTCGTTGTTCTCTGAACAAATCGAAAATAATGTTTCGAACAGAATCTGCAGGATTTTAAGTGACAAATTAGATGATGACCTTGGATTTGACCTTCACACAAGCTGCAAGGTCAAATTAAGGGCAACTTAATATTGAATATTTCATGTCGCAACCTGGGATGTCCTTGGATATAAAACTAATAGAATTTAAAAGACGTATTCGACTAAAACTATTAGTGTGACCTTGACAACAACTTAACACATTGTTCTCAGTCTAATTATCATTTTTACAACAATTAAACCTGCTTTCACCCACAATTACCAACTATTCTTTTCCTCTATCGCTCTATAGTCGCTTTGAACCCACACTTGAAATTTTCCCCACGTTCCACCTATACGGAACTTTCGCAGAAAAAAATAGCTGGAGTTATTGACTATTCAGCCCTTCTAAGGGTACATAAAAGCAGGGCTTTATGAAAACCCCGACGTCCCGCTCCTTAATAGACAGCGTCCGACACCGTAAAACTTTATCGCAGCTTCCAGCACCTCCAGATAGGATGAAATAGGAGAACATCCAGCTCGCTGATAACCGCAGTGCAGGAATGGAACAAACCGCTCGTGAAACGGGGCAGTTTCAAATTTAACACAAACGATAAGAACGGATATGGAATTATTTGGTAATTACGGTAAATTTAATATTCATATACAGGGTGATTCATTAACATTGTGAAAATCGCAAGCTGAAAATACTACACGTGAAATGGTGACCATTGGAGCAAACATGCCTTATCCGAAAGTTGATAGTTTCGGAAATGCAGGGTGTTGAAAGTTTTTTTGAGATTATTCTGAAAATATGTAGGTTAGAAACTTGAAAATTTGTGAAACTATATTTTTTTAAACGACGAATAAGATGCGTGTTGCAATTTCAGCCTTGCTCATAGAGGCAGTCACTTACGACCAATTTTACCGAAAATTTAGTTAATAACTTTTTACCCTATATGTCTAACATAAAATTTGATTCAAAACCTGAAAGAGCAATCATTTTTCCATGAATTATGTACTCTAGTTTCATTTCGGTATCTCCATCCGTTTGCGAGAAAAATCGATTTAACGAACACTCTTGTTTTGATAATACGAGAAATTAAAAGAGAAACAAAGTAAGTGTTTCTTCATGTTATTACAGCAATTAACAATAAAACAAATGAAATACGTAATAATGATTTAAAGTAATTGTTCGAAAAATCCACTGTTGGCACTGATACACTTTCACCACGTTTTCTGAGAGATCTTCGAGTTTGAAACAACATATTGGGATTGCGTTTGACTTCGTTGGCAGCGATTTGTATTATTTGCCACAACTCTTCACGGGAACCAATATGTTTTGTAAACTATATAGTTCTTTCGAGACCAAATAGAAAAATCAAGAGGATTGAAGTCCGGACTTCTGGGCGGCCAAGCAAAAATGCTTCCACGGTCTGAAGAAGTTCTACGTTATTTCAGAAAAGACATGTGGTTCATGCACAACGGAGCTCCACCGCATTTTTCTCGGAACATATTTAGATGCAGTTTTTCCAAATCGCTGGATTGGTCATGTAAGTGTTTTTGCTTGGCTACTCAGAAGTCCAGAATTTAATCCTCTCGATTTTTCTATTTGGTCTCGAATGAAAGATATGTAAATGTTTTATAATAATAGTTGTTTATATTTTTTCCATAGGACAAGTCTGCAACGTGCACACGTGGTATGCACCAGCTGTGTAGCGTTAGGTTACGCGCTATTGTCACGTTGTGATAAAACTCCCCAATATTAATACTGGCTGTATTTTGAAAACAGTTAATCTTACGCCTCTGTAATATACAACTTTTTTGTTCATTTATGATTACTCTATCTCATGCTGCAATAATGGCAGTCAAACTTCTTACACCCTATATATTAATTCAAACGAAAATTGAATAAAATCTAATAAAATTCAGGGTGAAACAGTATTTTGTCAGTCGTCTGAAAGTGAAAGATTTGCACTTTTGCAAGAAGACAAAGTGTAGTGGAATCGTTCTTGACAATTATCCAAATGCGTGTAGCAAACACAATTTCTGTCATTTCTAGAATTTTTATCTTTTTTTCTTTATGATACTTATGAGAAACAGTGAAATGGTTATAAGGAAAATTACTTACCAAAATATGTGGCCACCTTCTTTTGAAGGTACAATTTAGTGTAAATATATTTATTCACGAGCTTGGTACGACGCAACTGATTAGTAGCAAAAAGTGTACTAGAATTTTACCTATGAACGTCCAAAAGTGTGCAGCACGTTACATTCTAATTAATAAACAGCTATAGCAAAAGGTATGTAGCAAATTGTTCAAAAGTGTGGAATAAAACAGTTTTATTAATAATATATGATTTGCACCTGAAATTTATCCAAATGTGTCAGCAAAGTACACCTTTGGAAACACACTTTTAGAATTTTATCGTATACTCACTGTTTCATAATTTGAAATAAGTATAAAAATAACAAAATATTTTGTCAAGTGTTTTAAATATTTATTTGTTGTTCACACTTTTGATATAACACAACTGATGAATAGCAAAAGGTGTAGTGTAGTATACCTATGAGTTTTTCAAACGTATGTAGAAACGTACACTTTTGGTACCCCACAGCACACTTTTATTTTATATATTTATACAGTCTCGTATACCGGTCTTGCATAACTAAAAGTACGCATAGAAATGACTATAAGGACATTAGTAAAATAGAAAGTTACTTAATAAAATGTAAGGTGAAACATTCTTTTGTCCGTTGTTCGAAAGTATAAAACGTATTTTTATTTAGTACCAAAAGGTGTAGTGGAATCATACCAAAAGTGTGCAGCAAGATACACTTTTGGTAATGAGCAGAGAACTCTACTGTCTAAAATTAATATTACCTTATTATTTAACCTAGAAAAATCATTATGTGCCTAATGGCTACGTTATATTTTACAATACACTTTTATACCTTACTGCACACCTTTGGTACACTGTTTATATTGTTGTTTTTTTTCGTAACAATTTTCTTTGACAAGTTTTTGAAAGTGGAAGTATTTATATTCACACTTTTAATATGATATAACTGATTAGTAGTAAAAGGTATAGTAGACTCATTCCTTCGAATTGTCCAAAAGTGTCCAGTAAAGCACACTTTTAGCAATAAAAAATTAGCAGCAAAAGGTGACTTTGTTGGAAGATGTGCAGCAAGATTTTAGTGATTTGTACCAAAATCTGTAGCATAAGCAAATTATCCAAATATGCACACAAAGCACACTTATGACAATAAGTGATTAGTTAACAAAAGGTGTGGTGCGGTGTATCCTCGAATTGTCTAAAAGTGTGCAGTAAGTTACACTTCTATTAAACATGTTTAAAATCAATATCAAGTCAAAAGCGTGTACCATAACATTGTACGGACAAAACGCTTGTTACGTAAAAATAAACGAACACGGGCTCCGCATCGAGAAGCCGCAATTCTCGAATGCATCAAATCAGACCGATGGTAGAGGTGCTTCCCGTCCATCCCAATAAAGACCACCCCTAACCAAGTCACGTATGCTAAATAGGTTTACCTATCGAAGTGTAAAACTTCACAGGTACGCGCCAGCAGTGTATCTCCATGTTGCTGGCTCGGCCAATGTTTTATTCAGGGCCAACTTGGGATTCCGAGCGGAACGGTGAGCCGAATACTAATCCACCGCTTTGTGTCAGCCAAAAATATAAAATATCGGGGATATTGGAACAAAGAAGATGGATATTGAGTGAAAGTTGTCACCAGGGATGATAACAGTCATTCAATAACGTTTTCCCTGTTCTAAAATACATCTTATATAATTTAAATGCTATAGTACCGCGTTATTTTTCATGGCACACCTGACCTAGAGTACGGAAAGTCTTTCACGACCGCTAAAACAATATTTCTCCGAACTCTCCAAATTGGAACGATCAGCTAATGGACAGAGCGACAGGAATCGATCTCCCCATCCCCATAACTCTCTTTAAACTTCTAATTCCCTTCGACAAACCGAGACACCAAGGAGGGCACACAGTTTACGTACTCGTATTTATTCTTGTGCAATCTGTTATCTCGAACGCGAAGATTTATTTGTTCCCGTCTCGAGAGAGCGTGAAATGAGATGAGCATCTTGATATTTCTCGGTAGTGGAGGGCTTTGCGTTCCCCCCGTGGGGTGCTGGGGGTGTTGGGGGTGTTCATTATCGAGGAATTGCCCAAAGCGTGGGAAACCACGTAGCTCGTCTGGCGAAACGCTTCAGCGGTTACGGAATGATCCGCAATTACTAATTTTGATCCTCCGATTTTTATGCGTTATAATGACCGTCTATTTTGTTTCTTTGATGTTCTCACCGAGCAACTTTGTCTTTCTTGGAATATTTAAAGAAGTCCTTCAGGTAACAATCCCAAATTTATATTTGACAAAAGTCAAATTCAAAATAAATATGCGTGAACTTTTAATAGAAATTTGACTTCACTGTGGTATTTATCAATTCTAAACAGAATTCTTGTACTCTAACTTTTTATGTGAAGATACTACTCCTGTTAAATCATACCTAGCTTATAGTATATAGTTCTAGTTTTGATTTCAACTTATAAGTTCACCAATTTCAGAAAACCTTATAGGGCAGGGAAGATAAAAAGGATGTAAAATGGGCGCCAACCTACAAATAAATTAAACTTATTAAACCCCATAACGGTTTCCTCACCCCGTAGGTAGGGATTTGGAGAGAAAAGAAAATGCTCAAATAAAATCACAAGTATATTTCTCACAAATTGTCGTCCTGGGGAGTACTGGGATGTTCTGCGGAGTTCATGGGTGTCTACAGATGGTCCGGAGTGTGCCAGAATCGGGGTTTCTATTACAACAAAACTATAAGGGTATAAGGGTTGTTTTTTGAACTAATAAGTTTGTCATTCCGAGTACTTTCCAGATATAAATTTCCTCATTTAAAATGTCAATCAAAGATATTCAAGACCGCGTGAAATCAATGAGGAATCAGTGGTGGGGGTAGCAAACACACAGCTACTCTGATCTGAATTCCCGAGTTCAAAACTGCGACGCTCGGAAAAATTTCACTTACCTCAGCTTCTAATGGACCAATTTTGATGATTTTTTTTAAATCGATGTCTCGCAACTTAAAAAATTCAATTATCATATTTTCAACTACCTTTTATTATTAATTATTAGACTTTTGACATGTCGATAAGGCGATAAACAGTTACTTTAAAAAATGATTAATGTATTATGTTTATTTATTTACTATGTTAATATTCACGACCAAAATTTTTGCATGTTGCATCAGGTAATACTAGAAAGTTTGTTTAAATATTATAAAATTGTTTAAACGATAATTATTTAAATAAACAACTGAAAATTGGTATTAATTTTTAGTTGTTCTAAAAATCTTTCAAAATTTATTACCTCACATAAATTGTAAATTATTATAATTTTAATTTTTTCGTTTAATTTTAAAATATTTATCTAAAATTTATTTTTTTATTTACATAAAAAAGTATAAATATCTTTTGGATACTTGAATAAACAGTACACACTTTTCGTGATTTTTCAAATTTTAAACTATTTATTTCAATTTTTATATATATTTAATCTAATCTAATTCTTTTACTAGTTGGTAATTTTTCACATGCCTCATCAGTATTATCACAATCTATTTCGTCGTCGATTTCTTCGTCCTGCAACTGCAAAATATCATTTTCTAACGACTCTGAAATCTGCTTATCGAGTTCACTTGCACTTTCTTCTGACATGTCTTCTTCAAAATCGATTTCGAACTCGTCTAATTCCACTGTTTTGTAAGCATTTTTACACATTTGCAATGAGTGCAATACTCAGAGCATTTTTGAACTCGACAATTCAGATCGGAGTAACTGTGTGTTTGCTCCCCCCACCACCGATATTTCATTTATTTCGCGCGGTCTTGAATATCTTTGACTGACATTTTAAATGGGACGGCCGTGATTGCAAATTTTGAAAATTTATATCTGGAAAATACTCGGAATGATAAACCTATTAGTTCAAAAAATAGCCCTTTATAGTTTTGCTGTAAATAAGGATTAACTTTAACGGGCTATAACTCCGAAAATAATGGGCGGTAATCATCAGTTTTTTTTTTAATACTCGTCTTTCCGAGTACTTTCAAACTATATTTTAAAATAAAAAAAAAATTGAAAAAACATTAAATTATTGCAATTGTTTATAAGCGTGAAAACTGCGGAAATGTTTAAACAATCACCACGGCTCACCTAATCGTCCGATTTAAATTTTTCAAAAAGCATTTTAAAGCTTGAGAGCTCTTCTTTTTGCGGTGAAATTTTCAAGTATTGAAAGGTTTTAGATATTTAGAAATTTGATTTTAAAAATTTTTTAATTAAAAAAAATTAAACAATTATTATGTAAAAACTATAGAACCGAATTGGATGAAATTTGGTGTGATGATTTTATACACTAAAAAGTTTAATTGGGAAAAGTATGAAGATCCTAGGTATTATTCAAGTGTCTGAAAAAAATTGATAAATAAACTAGCATTTTTTGCAATATTTTAATGATTTTTCCGATTTTTGCAACAACAATAATTATTTTTTTCGTATTGCAACTAACTCTATCTTATTCAAAATTTAATTACAAAACTTTTTTTCCTCTTCCATTTTTGTCTAAAACGAATAGTTGTTAGGTCGTCGACGATAAATCCAAAAAAAAAAATGAATTTTTTTGCTATTTCTTTATACTTTTCTGCAATAACAATTATTAAGCCCACGTTTTTTTTTATTTGCATAGAAAAATTATCATTTCTGATGTTATTTAGAAGCCGTTAAAGCAAAAATATCCGATCATATGCGTTTTAACCAACCCGAAATAGATACCGCCTGGACTATGTGAATAGTGGTATGAATGGACCGATAAGTATTACGCAAAACAAAATATACAGAGTGTTTCTAGCATCGTTCATTTTAAATAATGTACTTAAATGAAGCGTAATTGCCTTTCGTTCTATTCTTTCATAAGATGAGATGTGATATCTGAGTTCCTTACAAAATTATTCAAATCATCTTTTTCCCCCACGACAACAATAACTCAAATTTTATACGCGTCGTATATATTACCAGCGGATACATTTTATACTTCTGCTCCCATATTTCACGGCGCGCAAATAAAACCGGCCCCCTCTCAACGAATATTTCATGTATAATTTATAAATTCCGCACATTACAAATTCGTTTCGCGATTATCGCCCTCATCAGCGCGTAATTGGAGCCCCTCCGTTTCTTCCCTTTCATCATTTATGCGAGATCCATGAGTCGTACAAATATTATTTAGAGTCCGCTAAACCAAGGATAATAAGTGTAGGAGATAGCGAGTATCTAGATACTCGAACTCTCATCCATATTTATAGAGCCTGTCGTGTCGCAGGGGTCCTCTGGGGAAATTGGTTTTGTTTAGCCCGAAATTGAATTAGGCTGTCTCGCGTTCAACAATTAAATCGTCTTGAAAGTCCCCAGGGACCCAAAGCGGCCTATTGTTTTCCGCCAGTGGATTTGAATCGTTTGAAAGTAACGGGTAATTGCGTAAAAACTCTTCGAGATGGTGGTACTGTATTTAGAACAAGTAAGCTAATTTAGCGACGAAAATTTGGGAAACGATGTTTTTTTCAGTTTTTTTCCGAAGCAAATGGAGAAAGTGGAGATTCACGAAATTAGATAACTTGAATACTACTTGAAAAAATACTTAAAGAAGTATATCGGGTTTACTCAAATGCACAGATGTACTTATGAAGAAGAGATGAAATTTATATAGCGTATTACCCAGTGCTCCCTCTGTGCGTCATATTTTTTTGATTTTTTTTTGTTTTAATCTAGATTTTGAGATATTGCTGTTGAAAGTTGATCATTGTAACATAGGTTTATATGGCGAAGATGGACGATGCGGCTCTTTTTTTGCCCATAACTGAGAAAAATATGTATGTAGAAATTGTGAAACAAAACTTTTCCATAGATAGTACACAGTATTATCTTATTTTTGATGTAAAACTAATGTAAGTTTTGAACATAGTACAGCTGTATTAATTAGAAACAGAAACCAGTAATTGCATTTCTGTCTGACTTGAGGATTAATGTGGCAACGTCGCAATGAGCTGACAGCAAGGAGGGTATACATTTGAAAGACTTGATAAAAACGAAATTGATTTCAAACATATACATTTTTCCTAAATCCCATGTACATTGTTATCTATACTAATATTATAAAGAGGAAAGATTTGTATTTTTGTATGTATGTATGTTTGTTACGAATAAACTCAAAAACTACTGGACGGATTTCGATAATTATTTCATTCTTTCACCATTAGAATGCTACATTATCCCTGAGTAACATAGGCTATATTTTTTATATCCCAAACTGTTTAAAATAAATGTATACCCGTGCGAAGCTGGGACAGGCAGCTAGTCAACAATAAATTATCCACAACAAATGATTTTTTGTAATGTTTTTAAAAAACTAGATTAATTAAAAAACAGTAGGAAGCTGTGATATATTTATTGGAATAAAAAATACAGTTGATAAATCCTTTTAATATATTTAATGGTTTATAAAAACCATCGTAATCATTACCCAGCAATATTTAGGGTTACATAAAGTTTTCTTTACTTGATTAATATAATTAGTAATACTTGAGATAAAAGCATTTGTATAGAATAACAAAGAAACATAAATATTTCTCAGCAAACTTTATATCTAAAAAATTAGTTACAGTTGCAAAACTTTTGTAACATTACTAAAATAGAGATTAAAAACACGAACAGTGAGTAATAATATAATTTCTATCATAGAACCTTCAAAATTGCATCCAACATTTTCTTCCACTTGAACGAGACATGGGCGCGAGTATCATTTCATTTCTTTAGAACTAAATTAATATAATTCTCGTTATTTTACCAGATCACATGATTTACGGATTTTAAATAAAGAATACAAATCTTCGCGTGGATAATATGATATATTTGCTACATATAATAATTATATTATACATAGTTTACACACAATACATTTTTGAACGCGTACACATCTTTACCCAAATTTGACATAGTCTTTATGTCATAGTCATCTACATAATCTTTATGCGTTCAATAAATATTTAAAATCTATCATATTTAAAACTACTTAAATATGATATTTTTATGTTGTTAATTAGTAAATATGTATGCTATGTGCATATGAGTAGATTTCTTTGTTATATAGAAAATGTTTATCGCAAATAATTTCAATAGAATTTAATTTTTTCAAATTAGTAGCGGGCTTTAGTCCCATAAGAAAAGCATAGGACCCCCCCCTGCGCTCCTCACTTCCCTCTGACCCCGATCTACCTCCTTAAATACTATTAAAATATTTTTTCAAATATATTTTCATTTAATAAACATCAAGGAGTACGAAAATATTTACATATTTATATAAATTTGTAATTAGTAAAGTTTCAAGCACCAAAATTAACAATAGATTTTATTTAAAACAACAAAAAACATTTAAATTGATTTTTGACCAAATTTCAACGTAGAACTCATACAAACATTGGCCAGAAACTTCGGCTGCGGTTATAGAACTGCAATATAATTCGAGAGAAGATGAATCAGTCATTTAATCCAAAAGAGAAAGTTGAATTAATTTTTCTTCGTGATAATGGCTTAAGTATACGTAATTCGTGCGCTGAATTCCACGCAAGACGTCCCGATAAGCCTTTTCCAAATCCGGAGTTTTTAAGAACTAACTTATTAAATCTGAAAACAACTGCAAAAGGCTGAAAATCATCTTCACAATTGAATTAAAACGTTATTTTTATACACATTCAAATATAGCAGCTTTCAAATAACACAATGACAATACAATAATGATAGCTCCTTTCAAACAACACAATTTTTGTTTAATATCCAAGGCCTACTATTGCTGTTTTAGCTTCTTTTAGTTCCTGCTGACTGCAGATTATTTTCGTTGTTTTTGCTGATTGTTAGAAAACGGCTACTCCAATAAGGAAATGTGATATAACATTTTTTATTTAGAATTTGAAGGTTTGTCAAATTATGTTAAAAAAATACGGTATTGCCATTTAAAAAAATATCGTTTTAGTAGCTACTGCAGAAATCTGGCAACACCGGAAAGAATTATTTGTAAATTTTTCTGAATCAAGTTATTTCCTACAACTTTGCATTTGGAAGTACTAGTCTATCACTTCAAATAAAAAAGTTGACCTACGTCAGGTTTTAAAAAAACAGCACCGTATATTTGTATTGAGAATATTGATTTCAAGCATTTTGGTCGATGGATTTGAAACATAGGTGATTTTAGAAGTAAGTTGAAGAACTAATGTTGAAAAAATTTGGCTCAGCGTTGATGTTATCGAGTCGATGTGTTATTTTCACGGACGATGTTTTTCTTCTAAACGGATTTAAGTTTTATGGTTGCACATAGTTTTAAAACACGGGCAAATATTGCAAATCTGATTTATTCATCTCTGCTACTAATAAAACTCTTCAAATCGACTAATATTTAGTTATGTTGATACATAAAAATCATCATTTTTGTCACAAATAACAAATTAATCCAAAAATTAAACAAAACCCGTGTGTGCTGTCGATAGTTTTCATGAAAATGAATGTACATAAAGCACAGTTGGGAAATGACACCCTCCGATTACAACAAAGGGCTTTAGAAAGTTTCAGAGTAATCCTCGCTCATGCTTTATAGCTGCCATTAGATTAGCGTCCATCATTTTGGCGTATCATAACGTCGCATACCCTCTGTAACGCTATTTTCCACATTTATAGTAGGTAGGCCCAACAAAGCCGGACAAAGAGAACTACATACTCGTAACTCATTACTTGTTACAACCTGCAGAATATAACCAATTCTCATACACAATTTATGTTGATATCTTTCCTATAAAAAGGTATAAAAAGTACTTCTATTATATGCAGGCATGTATATGTTCAGGTAACGTTCATTTCTTTGCATCGGTGTAGACTATTTGGGTTTAATGTTACGCGGATTTTCAACAAAGCGCCTAGTTAGATACCGATGGGGCTTGAACGTTGAGAATGTGCATTTTAATGGTGCAAACGGGTCGATGCGATGCTGCGGTAGGACCTCCAAGTTAGAATATGCAGGCACATTACGTTACAACGTAAATATGTATTAACAAACCTAGATTTTCGGATAATGCAAGCCCCATATCTGAATCTGAAATTATAAATGCCGAGATATTCTTATCGCATGTACTTGCATTTACGTTAAAAACAAGAACAAAACAAATATTTTCAAATGCAACAGATAGACTGTGGATGTATAAGTTAGTTTATTGAAAAATTCAATATTCATTCAACTTCATTTTTTCAGATGCATTTTGAAATATTTAGGTAATTAGTATGTTCAAATCCTTCAAAACTCAAATAGGTACCAGAACTAAATGAGCGCCAATCTTTAAGTTTTTGCGGAATATCATTTTATTTTAAAGTAGATATTTCGATAAGTAGTACCTCAGTGCTTCGAAGGTTTTCAAATGAATTTAAGGAATTTCAAATACTACACTGAAACATTTTGGCTACCAATTTTTTCAGATGGAATGGATTGACGTGAAATTTGAACTGTAGCTAGGGAATAGTCCAAGAAACAAAACTTATATAGTGCCGGTGTGTGCTTTTACCCTAGGGTTTCTTTTATTAAATAGAATTTTTTGTACAGACAACTTTTTGAGTTATTTGCGCCTAAACATGATCGTTTTTAGCCCAAAAAATGCATGTCATTTTTCCCGAATATCTCAAAAACTACAAGTTTTATCAAAATAATTATCATAAGCAAAAGTGAAGGCAATTCAATAGCAAAGAGATTGCTTATTTTTAATTTTTGTAGGTGGTATAGAACCCGAGTTATGACTCCCAGAAGTTGAAGTCAATTTCGAAAATAGCTATGATCGAAACGTTCAACGTCCTGTAGCGGAAAAATTAAAGGTTTTTCGAGGAAAACTTATATAACATTTAATAAAGTTCTTGAAAAGACCTTTAAATTGAGTTGTAGTAAAAGTCGTTAGCTTGAAAACTAATGAAGTTACAATCAAAACAAAATGATTGTCTTGATTTTTGAGGAAAAAAATCGGTATTAAAATTAATGACTTGACGGGAAAAAAAAATAAACGTATTACTTCTGCAATTTACTTATTTATGTATTAACAATAAATTCTGGGAATTTGAACGATTTTAGAAGCCTAAATTTAAAAAAATATTTCATTTACTTATGAATAAAATTTTACAATTTTTTTAAAAATCGACTTTTTTCAAAATATTTCAAAAATTAACAGTTATAAAAAATGATAGAATAAGAAATTGTAGGTTTTTTCTTACTGAACAGTTTGCTTTTTTTTTAATTTCTGTAGGACAAAATTTGACTGAGTTATGACCTTTAGAAGCTCAAAACTAAGCTCCAAGGCTGCCTTTCCTGAGCCCTTTTAGGTTACAAATCTAAAAAACGAGGGGCTCAAAAAACTAAAAATCACAGAACTTAAAGTGCTTTAAATTCCCTACAAAATAGTTTTTTGAGTAAATTTATAACTTTAAAATTACAAAAGTTATGGTAAAAAAATTAATCGCATTTTTTCGGTAAAATTTTCGGAGAGGGTAAATTACCGTCATCTTTGGGTATTTTGGAGCACTTGTGAACTGATTTGAGTAAGTAATTTAATAATATACATACACACACGTATCCGAGTTCACATGTATATGTATGTGTACATTCGGAAATTGAAATTTTATTTGATATTAATTTAATAAAAAAATATTAAGAATAAATTCAATAAAATTAAAAAAAATTAATTACCTATATCATCATACTCACATATAATTTTTAGGAAATTTTTCTATAAGGAGTAGGGTTTTTTATGAGGGGTAGGTCTTCCATAAGGGTTTTTTTCGGTGGAAGAAAAGTTGCAATATATCATAGATCATTTGAAAACCAATAAAAAGTTTATAATTCAACATATGCATACCATTAAAACATCTCAAGCTTTCAACAATATTTTTTTGTTTATATTATTATAAGGGATGGTTTTTAAGGGTTGCAACTTTGTAATGAGTCGTCAACTTTCTAATGAATAACAAAAGAAATGCAATACATTGTGAATGCACCAAAAAAATTTTTTAAACTGTTAAAAACTTTTTTTTTCTATTTTTTGGCCATGGAAGGGTAGTTTCTAAGGATTTTTAAGCGTTGAAAAGTGATTAAATTTCATAAATTATATTAAAAAACATGAAAGGAAATTTAAAATACGTAAATCTGCGATTTTCGCTTTTTTTTCGTACAAGGGTAGTTTTCACCAAAAATAGAAAAAAGCATATATCTAGACAATATAACTTTTGAAGTGGGGAGTCAGATGAGCTTGTATGCAAATTTTCAGGAAAATCCATGCTATCCGAAAAAATTGTGAGCTTTTACCTTATTTTCGCCTTCAGTAACTGGACTATATTTGATATGATTTAGAAATCGAGCACCGTAAACTAAAGTCAAAGGCTGACAGTTTTCTCATATTTTCTCAAAAATTTCGTTATGCAAAGGCATACAAATTTCATAAGGTTGGAAAGAAAATAAAAAAAAAATCAAAACATGCAAAAAAATGTATACAATCCAATTTAAAAAAAAAATATCGATAACCTCACCACTCGCCTACAGTGTGACAAAAAAAAGTGGGTCAGTATAAAGAAAATAACATACCATTTCAAAATATATAGGGTGTTTGTAAATAAGTGCGAAATATTTTAGAGGGTGGTTGCCAAAGTTATTTTGTGGAAAAAAGTTCATATAAACGTAGGTCGAAATGTACTCCGTTTCCGATATACAGAGTGTTTAAATTTTAATTTTTTATTTATTTTTATTAATTATATCAGAGTTTTAAAGATATTGCCTCGAAATTTGAAAAACGCTTTGTAGGGATAACTGTGCATTTTTTGGGCAGATCCGAATATTTCTACTTGCACCGGTGGCGTCCGTGCGAGAATGCCACAACCTTTTTTAATACAAAAAATGGTACGCCACTGACTTTTCCCATTTTAATATAGTTTTAGAAATCCGCCATGAATTCTGAGTGAAGTCGGTCTCTTCAATTTTTTTCGTAAGAATGCGCGTTTTTGAGGAAAAATAAATCATATTTTACTGTAGGTTTTGTTAATCTTTTATTTAAAGGTGCAAGTACAAATATTCGGATCACGTTATTCAAATTTCTAGTCAATATTTTCAAAACTCTTTAAAATAATTAATAAAAATAAATAAATAAATAAAACTTAAACACTCTCCACGTGAGAGTAATGTGCTTTAGAGGTCTTTTAATATCTCATGAGCCGCGAAATGCGCGAAAGGCGTGGCGTATCCCCATAATTCTTCTAATAAGCACGTTGTGAAAAAATTGACTCAGAACTAGACAAGTAGACATGAACTAAGGCGCTCGGGCATCAATAAAGTCAACTGGCGAACGTTCGTTATATATATTTTTATTGTTTAAATTAAAATAATAAAGAATAGGGCATTTTATTATATTTGTAATCGGATCAAAGGCTTGTTTACGCTAGTGCTCGAGAGAGACTGAATCGTGAATAATAGGTGTAATGTTTTTAGGACGTAGAATAATTTAGACGGCGGTCGGAATTATGTTTCTGCGCATATGAAGGTCAAAGCTCATAAGATTTTAAAACATATCTACCACACATTTACTGTGTATTACAACAAGCTTATTATAACAAATTATGCTCGAAATGGACTCCATTCCGATCCTATACTGTCCCTTTTACGTGTAGAAAACAAAGCTTACATTTCAAATTAAAATTTCAATTTACATCGTTCTATTCACCTTCGCGGCATATTTTTGCGGTTTCCCGTTTAATGAGGTGGCCTTGCGGCCGGCGTTATAGCGGCGACTTCTCTCTTTCACCCCGGCACTTGACTTTTCAATTAAAAATATTATATAAGCCACTGGCTGCACATAAAAATTGCATGAATGCCGCCGACACCAGAATTACAAGAGGACTTTGCAAAATTAATAACGCAGCCCTGTTGTAGGCGTGTCGAACGGACGCCCGCCCGTCCTAGGGAAAGTTGGGAAATTTCCTGGGAGATTTACTTAATTTGGTTGCGAGTTTAGCGAAAAAAAAAACTCAAAAAAGCACGTGGCTTTGTTTAAAATGCAAGGGCTTCGGTGGATGGAAAACTTTTACACTCAATTCGCACAAGAATATTGCAATAATGAAGATTTTAATGCGAGTGTCTTCCTTGACAGCATGCTAGTAATACTGGTTGCCTATGTGTGAGTTATATTTTACATTTGGAATTTCACTTTATACTACTTTATAGAAAACACAAAATTCAATAATCCGTATTCCAATAAATATTTTTAAAATAGTTTACATGATACTTCAAGAAAAATCGGTAAAATACACAGCGTTGGGCAAAGAAAACAAAACAAAGAGAACAAAGCAAAAATAAAATTAAATAATCAAATATTTAACGGGCAATTAATTTATAAATAATTGTTTCGTCTCTCATATCCGTCCCCTGCAGCTCTTCAGCACCAAAGACTTTATGTCTTATCCTCCCAAAGGCTGCACAATGTCCCAGAAGGTGAATAGGGGTGTCCACCCCTACTCCACATTTCGGGCATAGAGCAATTCCTATTAAACTTAAATGCCTCCTAAGTCTGCAATGGCTTGTCAGAAGCCCCACCATTTGGTTTAGGGCTCTTCGACTAAGGCTCAGCAGCCATCTCGTCTTAGATTTATTAGGTCCATGTATAAAACTATGGGCCTGCCTACATCCTCTATTTCTCCTCCGGTTCTGCCTTAAAGTTTGATAGGTTCCCTACTTGTTTCAATATCTGACGCCAAGACCGGCATTTCAAGAAAATTTACAATTATAGAAGAAGGATTTTGCGTGAATGCTGTTGAAATATGCAAAAAATTTATTTTTCTGCTCCCAATTCGCCTAACACAAGACAGATTCTTTTTAAGATACATCAATGTATTTCTCAACCTGTTGGAATCAACGCATCGGAGAAGGTACCCTCATTAGTTGCTTCATTCCAGAATATCGCAAATCCAGCAGCATATACTGGCCATTGTATGAGGCGCACTTCAACAACTTTATTGGCCAATAAAGGTGCTGATCTTACAACCATCAAAAGGCATGGTGAATGGAAGAGATCCTCTGTAGCAGAAAGTTATGCTAAAGAGTCTGTTTCTAACAAACTTGATATTTACACCAGGAAAATTAGCGAAAATAAAAGAGAAACTCGAAAAAGTCCTATCCGCGATAATTTGAAAATAATTTATGAATTTTCACTTTAATTTTACATTTAAATCGTAATTAAATAGCTAACAAAATATTGAAAAAACAAGTTTACTTTCGCCTTAATAACTAAAAAAAAAATTTTTTAAATGAACGCTAGCTTCATTTATTTATTTAATAATAGTAAAATAATTCCGAAATTGAAATTTTAATTAATATTTCGTTTGACAATAATTTTTGTGACATTTTTGTAAATTAAAAAAATTTAAGTATAAAATATTTTTTCTGGGGTTAAGGGCTATTCTACGAATTCGTAAATATGCCCATTGTTATTTTTTCGTCGAGCTACCCCTGTTTAAAAAAAAAATAAGTTTCCACGATGAATAGAAGCCGAGATATTGCAAACTTTGCAGCGCGCATCAATTTGAACCTTTTCTCGCGCGCGCGGCCGCTTGGACGAGCCTCCCCACCACCACGCCGCCGGCCGCCGGACAGTTTACTTAGCGAGTACCTTCTCTTTAAAGGGCTCGTGAGTCGTTAATTTTCCACATTTTTCAATGCAATTCACGGGAAATCGTAGTTTACGTCGTAAACTTTATTTTGCGAAAAATTCAAGTCTTAATGTTTATAAACAATTGCGCTACGATTAAAAAAAAAATTTTTTCTTGGCTCCTGTCGGTCGCAGGGGGTACTTTTTTTATTTTAAAACTGTATTTTTTTGCCAGCTATCCATTGCATCTATTTTCGGTGAGATAGCATAAATAGCAACAATGTTATTCAAATTGTTTATAAGCGAAAAACGCACGGTTTTTTAATGCACAATTTGAGAATGTTAATGTCAAAAAAACGGTGATATTTTTTAATAGGTCGCTTAATTGCGTCTTTAAGATTACAATGACGCTTTCAGAATCATGTTTGATTGAAAATTAACGTCTGTACAGAGGCTTAAAGTTCATAACTTTTGGAGCCTCCGCTATAAACAAATAGAATTGTGCGAAAACTATTGCACCTACAGCGCCCACTTTTGGCACACTTTTAAAGTATGACAAAACCCTCAACTTGTCATAGGTTTTATAAAATTTTAACAATAAATGCGATAGTTATAAACAAATGAAAAAATGGGCACTTTTCTTGTTTTTTTGCAATAACTTTTTTGTTTATTAACCGATTTTAATTTAACCAGTCTCATTTTGTAGATAATTTTACTCCCTATAAGCTGTCTGTGAGTCACTTTTCGCTAAAATTGATGGTTTTCCCTGCAAAGTGAAAAAACTGTTTACCTAACTTATATGTTTAAATAGAAAAGTTAGCTAATAAAAGTTTTTGACTCACGAGACGAGAGATGTCTTGTATTATGTTCCTTTAGACAATTTTACAATAATCTCGCGGATAGGACTTTTTTCGGGTAAAAATTTAATTTGCTTAGTCTAATTGCAATCCAAGGAAAATAAAACTGTTCCTTACAAGAAGAGGAGGCACCCGTAACTTGTGCAAATTCTTCACAAACTTCGGCAGATGTTGTGTGTGCCGAAAATGATGGCAACAATGCTACAAGGGTTGTTATTATCGGAAAGAAGGTTAAATGAGATAAAACAGAAAACGAAATGTCTATTTTGTTCTAAAATGTCTAAATTGTTCCTTTGGCATCTATGTGAGGTTTTATTATTCGCGTAAGCTTGACTGGCCCTGGCTTAAGAAAATATAAAAATCGCCCAGTATATTCTTCTCCTGGCTCCAGTTAAGGAGCGATTGTAAAAAGAGGAGAAAAGCCCCCGAATAATTAATAAAATTGTTAGCCCATCTCCTTGCAACTTAATTAATGCCCCCGCCCCCTCGCCGCCGCCCCCACGCCGGGCATTTCACCCTCGCGCTCTAATTAAAACGAAAATTATCCGCCGTAAACGGATCCTTAACACTTCTAATGCCCTTTTCATTTTTCATTCGGCGGGTTGCAGTCCGAACGCGTTATTACGGGGCTTTTGTAGCGAGGAGTATAAAGGCGAGACATAATACCCGCCGATATTATCGTCTAAGCATATTTTTGTTGCTTTTTCTGTTCTACTCGGACCGTTATTAATTACGGAAAAGGGCCGGATTTTATGAATAAAAGTCGGAGTAGTTAATCCGGAGATAATAAAAGTTCAGATTCAGATTTATCTGCACAGGAACGCGCAATGCTCTATTTCTTTTTAATTTTTTATTTTATATAACGTTAAAAACGCTTACTTGCGTGAAATATACAGGATGTAAATAAATATCCGCGAAAAAATAAGGCTTGTAGCTAAATCGGAGTAAATGTCCTCATTATTGAGTAACCCCACCCCATTCTATGGTTGTCGTGCGTTGTCTTTGTCTGTCCCCATCGTCCCCATCAGGTCATCTCGTGGCGTGGTATATGGCGTGTAGTGCTGGACAAGTGTCTGTTAATTCGGTTATATTGGTGAAAATTATGTTTAAATGCAGTGGTTTGATTACAATAATTAAAAACAATAATATATTGAATATTAATATTTGGTTAAATAAACGCATAGTTAAATTGTTACCTATGCTTACTTACGTATCTGTAACGTACAATATTTATTGTTGGTTAAACAAAGACATACAAATTTCATATGGTTGGAAAGAGGATAAAAGAATCTATCAAAACAAGCAAAAAATGATATAGTCTCATGTCGATGACGTCACCACACATCTACAATGTGAAGAAAAAAAAATTGTGCGTAAGTAAAGAGAAAATAACATCCCATTTGAAAATATACACTCCCAAAATGATGGAACATAATTCATGTCTTTTTTCAGTTGAAATTTAAAAAAATCGCTTAATCAGGTCAATTAGTGCATAGAAATTGTAACTTTTTTGCAAAATGAAATATACGACGCACAAGAGTGATATAGAGTGATATATTATTACATATTCGGAAAGCTTATGAAAAGAGCTTGAAGCTAAAAAAAAATCGTCAAGATTCGTTGAAAAACAACGGACTGTCAAAGTTGACGGCCTATTGTTAAACAAATTAGGATGGTAGCGGCAAGAAAAAAAAAACTGTCATAACCGGCAACCCGAGTACTTTCCCAGGTAAAAATGTTGTATTTGTGGAAGTATGTTAAGTGCATAAGACATGTTGCCAAAAGTCAGTGAGTCGCTTGATTTTCGGCGAGCCGTGGCGCGGCAGAAGGGTGGGGGAACCGAACGACAGTGTGTCCAAAGAAAATGACGATAATATTCATAGTCCTGCTGTTAAATAAGCGAAATTCGCTTGAAAATAATGTATTTGGCAGTCTGTAACTGTTATTTTTCAACGAATCTTGACGATTTTTTTTTTAACTTAAAGCTCTTTTCATAAGCTTTCCGAATAACTATATCACGCTCGTGCCTCGTATATTTTATTTTGCAACTAAGGCTAAAAAAAATCCAGGTTGCAAATTTGAAATTAAAAAAAAATTATAGATTTCAATGTACATATTATTATGAAATCTACCACGAAAAAAAAATCAGTGCGAATGTGGAAAATCCTCGGGATCGTCCAGACTAATAATTAGTTGATTTGTTTATAAGGCCATAACTTGTAAACTATTCAACTTATTAGACAGTGATAAGAAATGAGAGGATGCGATGCCAAAACGTTCTGGTAATAATAACGCAGTTTATAAATGTTTAATTCAAAAATCATACTTCTTCTGTTCATAACTTTTGATCTAATCAATATTTTTTTACGTTCGAGGGCTAGTTTTGTAAGTCTTTTGAAGACGAAAAAAAGTACTTTACTGTTTTATAAAATGAACGGAAAAAAGTTATAAGCGAAAAACTTGAATTTACATAAAAATTATACAATTAACCAGCCTGTAAACAATCTTCCCCCCATTTTTATGACTGTGGAAACTAATATGTTATTGTACATAATATTTAGCATCTATTGTGATAAATTCATAAATAAACAAAAAGTCGCGCCCAACTCTATATTTCCTGGCCTATCTTTGCAGTGTCCATTCAAATACATAGCACAATTGTATTAGTTGGTGACATATGTACTAACTTAATTTCAAGATAGGTAAATTTAAAATAGAAGCAGATACATAAAAACCATTTCAGTAAAAAGTCCCTCCTTGCCCTTCCTTGAACCTCTGCGCCACTTTATAATCATTTACGCTCCCCCGCCCAAGAAAGATTCAGCCTTAAGATATATTTACATACATTTACCTCGAGGACCAAGGCCTATATCAAACTCTTCCAAAGTGAGAGAAAATTAATAGCGCAATTTGTTTCCCGTCTCAGAAGGACGTCTTAATACCCGCCCGACAGCTCCCCACCTCCGATTTCGACTGGGAGAGTGAGAAAAATTCGCAATTAAACCGCTTACTGCTAGTTAAAATTTATACCGTCGAAAATATGCCTTAATAAGGCGGCCCGAATGGGCCGCCGTCGTCTCCCGGCAAAGGGAGGATAAAAAGAAATTAACGGTCGAAAAGGACTTTGGAAACACGCCAGTCTAATTAATTTATGGTCGAAGATATGATTTTAATTAACATCTCCCCGTGACGCAGCTCGGTGTGTTAAAATGTAGTCGCATACTACTCGAAATTCACAGCTATTACATTTCTCACTGTCTATCGTAATTAATAGTTAGTAAAATAAAATTTCGATGCCATTTAAATGCCGAAATTTTACTCTGTTCCAAATTAATTTGTTCCAAACCGGCTCAAACATGTCACAAATTTGGGACATTCATTTTGGAATATTCATAGAATCAATTAATTTATCTTTCGCTACTACTTATTTTAAATTTAACAATAAATGTTACAAACAAAAAGATGACATAGCTACGGGCAGATATTGATAAAGAAGCCGCATAAAACCCATTTAAAATCAATCCTGGCCCTGATACAAACCTCCCCGACACTTCCCACCTGTTCCTCCCGAACCATTTCCCTCCAAAAACCAGAATTTCCTGCCCCAGAAAAGTTTAACTCATTTACCCGCCGGAACTTACAAACTCCCTGGAAGTTAAATAACTAACAGTGGGAACTCGTAGATTGCATTTAGTTCTCATAAAAGTCCCCGGCTAAGAGTGGCACATATTAATTTTGCAGGACCCAACACGAATAGTCGAGCGAGCAACAAGGGGGTTGGGCGTAGGCTGAGTGCTGAGGGTTGAATCCTAATTTTCAGTTCGCAGTACAAGATTAATTATAAAGTTCGCGATATCTCCGTCTTGTGAATTCGGGATTTGTGCAGAGGACGCTATGCTATGCCAGCCCATTTTTTCAGGGATTATGAGGAAAAATACACGAAATATACTTATATAAACCGCCATCGCCAGCGGAATATTTTCTGTTAGAAGGAACAGAATCCGTCACCAAATATACAATTTGACGATACGCGTTAATATACAATATACGTTAATATTACTATTATATGCGTTAATATACGATATGCGTCAATATACAATATATGCGTTAATATACAATATACGTTAATATTACTATTATATGCGTTAATATACGATATACGATAAGCGTTAATATACAATATACAATATAAGGTATGCGTCAATATACAATTTGCCGATATGCGTTACTCTCATGAACAACATAAAAATACACCCAGTTTAATCACCCTTCTATGACCAACTGAGCATACACTACGAATTGATCAAGCAAAAATTAAAAAAATGTATCCTTGTGATTAGAAGTTTAATTGGTTTTGTCAGTTATAAGTGGTAACAGCAATTTCAATCTTAAAGGTGTTTAAAGGTGATTATATTTAAAAAAATATGGCCTACTGACTACACCTAACTTTTTTTAAACTAACTTAGAAATCAACCTACCTGCAAGAAAGAGGAAACTGCTTACTTTAATAGGAACTAGAAAATCCGCAAAGTACAAGTCAAACGGATAAATTAATTCAATAAGTACCCTAAATTCAACAGAAACACTATCGGCCCTTATAATGAACCTTGGAGAACACCCCTCCGAATCCCCACTGAAGTAAGTCATTTTTATATACGGCATATATCTTTGCCAACGTTTTTCTCTCAGGCGACAAATAACATCGTCTAATTTAGACTTTATCTCCCCACATGAATTCCCTCCTTGGAGTCGGAGTCCTTAAATTTATCGCTCTACTTTTGGGAGCGATGATATAGAAAAAAAAATAAAACAATGATCGTTTCCCCAGTGAAACGCGTGTTTTACTATGAGGAGCAACCAAACCGGGACGGATTGGCTTCGATAGGACACGTTTTCTCATCGTTGACATTGTGAAGTGCAGATCCGGACTAGATAGTTTTAGTTACAAATATTTTACAAATAATATCAGTTTATATAATAGAAAAAAAAAGAACCTCAGTCGTAGACATATTAGTTATATATCAGTATTAGTAACTAGATTATTTAACAGAATTTTAAATTTATATAATTTATAAATCCAGAAAAAATTTTGGTTGTCATGACTATGTCTTAGATTAGTAATAAACAAAAATTGAATGCAATATTTTTTTTGTTAAACCATTGTAAAATATTGCTTTTTCAAGAGCCTATTTAATGAAAGATTTTATTACACTCATTTTTTGGATCATTTCAGTTAAAAGTTATATCAGTAAGGTCATCAGTATCTGCAATTAACCAGGTTTTCAACAAAAATGTAATCACTACAGTCACTGTGAAATATTTTTAATTCTCTTTTAATTCAGGCTTTTATAAGCAATAATGGTGACAACAATGGTAACTTCAATGACAGTAGTTTATTTACAATATCGCGTCGTTCCCTTAGTTCCCATAACTGCTTAAAATTTTTAATAATGTTGTATCGATTCAGTCTCGCCGTTAAAGTGACATGTAGAAAAAATCGACATAGTTCTGTATTTATGAAAAATTTATCATTTGTAAAACTTGTAGCGTACACGAGTAAATAGTTTCTTTATTGTACTCACGCGACTTTATTGCACTCACGCGATTTCATTACACCAATGCGGATTTATTGCACTCACGCAACTTTTTTGCACTCACGAGGCTTTTTTGCACTCACACGGCTTTATTACACTCGCATAACTTTATTGCATTAACGCGGATTTATTGCACTCGCGCTGCTTTATTGCACTCACGAGACTTTATTGCACTAGCTTCGAATTTTTAACACAGTACAGTAAAGTTTGGCTATTTTACAGGTGTATCTTAATAACTACAGTTTAATTGATTTTAGTAGTCCAATTGTATATTAACTGATCTAACAATCTTCATACTTCACCTAATTTTATAGATTTGGTTGCATGGCTGTTCTAATCAATGCTTAATAAATTATATTGCAATTTTGTCATTATTGATACGATATACGATTTACTGATGACGTTATTAAATAAAAATTCGGCAAGGGGTTACTGCTATCAAATATAAAACTTGCTCAGACCGGCCCTGGGCCCCAAGATGTACACAGCGGAATTGTGTTAATATTTTCTCTTTCGCCAACTTCCATTATATTTAGCCCTCCCACATAATTCAGAGGAAACAATTTTTATCCCTTTTTATTAAATTTCCTCCGTATAACGGAAAACATAAAATACATACCTATCAACAAACGCCCCAGTTGATGGATTTTTTTTAACACAATAGAAGGGGTTTTCGTTACGGGGGTAAGCCCCTCGTGTATCTGCGACTGGGAAATCCTTTCACGATTTGTCGAAGAAATTATTACAAGGGCCTTCCACTTGCCACTTTGTTGGGGAGAGCTAGGAGAAACGAGAAAATGTGGCCTAACCTCCCACTGTTAAACATCGAAATCTATAGAGAAATCCATGTTTTCATTAAAAAAATACAGATTACAAAATTATCTTTAAAAAAACTTATATTATTGCATTTTTAATTTCTCGTTGAATTCAAGGCCTACTGTGATCTTTTTCATTTCATAAGATTTTTTTAAGAAGCTTATAGTGAAAATGATTTTCAATATCGTTACCTAAACATTAGATATGATAGATAGATTAGATAGAATGTACAAATAATATTTTTAAAAAGATCTGGGATAATCATGACTCGAAATGGTAACTACATATTTTGCTGAGCAGGTAATTGATTACGTTTCTTAAAACTGTCATCAACAATAATAATAATATCTCTACTCCTCATTCTAACTACGAGAATTAGCCCATAAGTCGGAGACTTGTGCGGGAGAGGATGCGGCATATTATTATTAGGCAGGCCGCATTTGCGCCCAGGAACGACTCTTATGTTGGTAGGCCCTAACCACCATTCAGTGCAGGAATGAGGGAAACCTGGAAAACCTCATTAATTAGGGGGGTGGTCAAATGCCAACCGGTGTCAATCTCTCACATTGACCCAAGCCCACATTCATCCACCCTACCATACCTGCACAAAGGGTGCCAATCCTCCGTACAAGCATAGCTAATCTACGGTCCACCAGCCGCGGGAATCGAACCCGGGCAGAATTTGCATACGATTTAAGTACTGACGCCTTGTACCGTGCGGCTATCGATCGAACAATGGTTAGACTTTTACTTTCTATAAATCTCTCCCGCTATAAAAACGTCTTTTAGTATTGTCAACTATTGTATTTTAGAGAGAGGAAGAGTAATATTCAAAATTTAAATAATCACCCTGTAACTATGGTCAAAGCTTTGAAAGATAAATATGTATGGACATATGCCATTACTTTATTTGGACACATATTTCTTTAGCATATTTTTACAAAAATACCTTCGGTACAAATATTCATTTAACTCATTTCAAAGAACAAAATGTATAAATATAATTGGAATAAATTAGATGTCAGTATTACAATCTATTCGTCCGATCAGTTCACCATTTCCTTTAACCGAGACCTAAAACATTGTCTCTAAAAGAGATCTGCAGCAGCTTAATAGTTTAAGACTTTAATACAATGATATTTAAATTAAAATTTAAAGAGAATATAAAGTGATGCAAAACCACTCCAGATATTAATTAAATGAAAGCAGCAGCATTGTGACACCACCTCCCTTGGAAATTTTCATAGTACAAAAATACTCAATTTAAATCACATTAGAGAAAAAGTCAACTCTTAATTGGTTTTACATACTCAAAATAGAGTCAAAAGATAGTTAATTAGCAGAAACTCGGATTTGAGTAAAATTCACTCACTAAGTGAAATTGAGTGAATTTCAGTGATAAGTCTACTAATACTTCTAATTAATTTCAACACTCGATTTCCCGTAAAACAAAAAAAGATATTCGAACGGTATTAAACGCGTTTTGAATGGGATAGTAGTAGTAGTAGTACTTTCAGGTACCATAACGAGTTTTGTGGGGAAAATTACCCCGTCATGTAACATAACCGCAAATAAAAAACCCTGACTCACATTTTTAGGTTATTATATCTTGAAAACCTCCATGAAATGGAGCAACTGAAATCGGATTCGGATTCAGTGAGTGAAAAACTTTCAGAAAGTTCTGGTTTTTGGTTTAAAAAATTGTTGGTCTGAGATATTTTCGATTTATTAAATTATTAGAAAACGTATTTTAAATAAAAATAATAGTAATATCTCGGAAATGAGTTGTTTTAGAAATGAAATGGAAGATAGATTATTTCTTTGAAATACAACTTCACATTGAAATAAAATACTCGGTGGCGTAGAACTCCGGAGTTATATAGTGACGGTATCTAGAAATATCTGCACTACTGATGTATATAATTGCATATAAATTCAATGGATCTGTATATTTATTCGCCATTTCAAGTTTCATTCTGCGATACTTTTTTATTATTGGTTTTATGAAAAAAAGTTATTCTTGATAAAATGTTCTGCATGGCCTAAAACCCAAAATGAAATAATCAGATTTAAATTTTTTACAGTCGTATACGAGGTTTGTCGAAAAATGTAAATTTTGCTCAAAAGTAAAGTACCTTTATTTTTTGCAATATCGACAATTGTTATGAAGAAAAGTTGATCCTAATAGAAAACTACTGTCAATTATCCAACATTATCCATCTACCATAAAAAAACAGACTTTGTTATTTTTACACTCTTCTTTGTATTAGCATTGATAATAATTTACGTTTAGAGATCGACATTAAATCTAGGATGCACTGACAAACCAATGAATTCAATACAATAAATATATTATGATTTGCAAAATTAAATTATAATTCATTTGTTTATTTCCTACGTTTATACCCAAAAATTATTAAAGATTGTTTTCTTTAATAACAATTGTCGATATTGTAAAAAATAAAAGTACTTTACTATTAAGCAAAATTTACATTTTTCGACAAACCTCGTATACGACTGCAAAAAATTGAAATTCGATTGTTTTATTTTGGGATTTAGGCCATGCAGAATTTTTTATCAAGAACAACTTTTTTTCATAAAACCAATAATAAAAAAGTATCCCATATGGTGCCGACTTAATTGGACACACTGTATATTTGGAGATATTTATGTTTCTGTGATATTTTTAAAAAATTTTAACAACAATTTCATTTAATTTTTTTTCAACCATTGCTGAGACACCCTGTATAACGTTTCATACAGAATTTAACTCATTTAAAGAACACCAGTGTTCGCTTAAGAGTTTTTATAACTTTCTAATTCGTAAAAGAGTTGTATTTACTTTTTGGGACTCAGCTCCCTGTACTCTTCGATCCTTTGATTAAAAAAAAAACGCTAAATACAACGTTAGAAATTGGAAAGCAGATTCCAACTGACAGCGCAAACCGCTACAAGCGATTCCATCCACTGATACCGCCCTTCCAGATTTTCTCTGCTCCGATCCGCATCCCTTTCCGGCCTTCCCGTCCAATAACTTAAAAAGAAACCCGTAATTGGGTATTCTCCTACGTTTCCCGAACGTTAGTACCAAATTTAATTACCCCTAGCTCGTAGAGGGTCTACTCGAGATCTCTCGCTACCGTCTACTTATTATTAGTGCTTGTTTGCTCTACATGATGTTTGTTCCGCGTGTTTCTTTGCAGAAGTGGGATTTGGGATGTGTGTAGTCTCGAAGTATCCAGAAGCTTCCAGTTCGGGAGGATATTAGTGGAATTACGTTTAATTTCGGGTGAAAAATTAATAAGAGATGGGAGAACAATATGTTTGGAGGAAAATTAGTACTGTCCTTTCGACTGATGTCCATACTTATCTTTAACAATTTTCCAGAAAAATCAGGTTCTTTCCTAAAGTCCGAAAAAATAGCTATGTAACAGGGTCAAGAAGGCCTTGCAAAATCACTCTTCTCTCACATTTTATCAAGTCTGGGACTGACAGTGTCAATATTTACTGGCATGTTTAAAAAGTGGCTTGACAAACAAAAGTAAACCACTAACAACAACTAAAACAAAACGCAAAACGAAACAAATTGAAGCAACTGATGTAAATCGCTGATTTACATCAGTTGCTGGAAGTGTCCTTCATTTTATTAATACACAAACGAATTCGGTTTTTAAAAGACTGTTCAACATTGGTCAGCATGTCTGGCGTAATTTTTAGAAATGCTACTGCAATGCGATGCCACATATCTTCCGCAGTAGTTGGTAGTATAACGTAAACTTTGCTTTTTATAAATCCCCATAAAAAGAAGTCGCAACTTGTCATATCTGGACACCTTGAAGGCCAACTCACTGGTCCCCCGCGCCCAATCCACCTGTTGGGAAAAGTGTTTGTTAAAAGATTTAAATAAACTGCTCTAGTTAGATGCTGGTAAAAAAGAATGGTCCACTGATATGAGTTCTCAAAATTGCTCCCCACACGTTCAAACACCATCGTTGGCTATGGTGAGGATTTACTGTGTCATAATAATGGCAATTATGACTATTAATAAAACCATTTTTATAAAAAGTAGCCTCATCGGAGAACATGACCAGTTTAAAAAAATCATCATCTTGATTTAATATCACAAGTGCCCATTGAAAAACTCCAGTCTCCGCTGAAAATCTACTTTTAGTAACTTGGTGTAATTGGATGCGATAAGGATGTGCTGTGCTGTACTTTTGAGAAATCCTATGAATCGACGTTGTAATTGCAAGGCCTTCTTGACGATGTTACATAGCGACTTTTTCAAACTTTAGAAACGAAAACTGTTAGAGATAAGTATAGACAACTTATATCAGTCGAAAAGGCATTCAGTTTTGCATTCACCCATGACAATTAATATGGGTAATTCCATTTGAAAAAGAAAAGTTTTTGAACTCGAAAATTACTAAATGTAGATCTCAGTATTTCCGAGTCTGAATAACGTACACGTTTTGCTCACAGATGACAAGATACAGTAATTTATACCGAAAATTGCAGGTTTCTAACTCTTAAGGCGGGTATCCACTTGTGGCAATGCTCCGTAACGTAACAACGAACATGTTACGGCCTGTTGCAAAAAGTGACACGGTTCGCTGCGAAAGTATGCGTGGCTTTGGTCGTATCATTCATTCCGTAACGTAACAAAATAAGGTTACGAGACGACACAGGAACATAAACTCGCAGTATGAATCTGACTGCAATGAATGGATTCGTCACTGCAATTGCAGTTAGCAGCAGCGTCATATATTGTTATTCATCATACAATTTTGAAGAATAAGAAACGGAAATCTCCGGAAATCTTTTCTTTACTCCACTTCATGGCACAAACACAGAAAAACACACTCTTCCTAGTCACTGCAGAAAACAGACTGACCCCAGATCATATACAAAAGACTAACGAAACAAAAAATAAGACAAAATCACATGTGCAACAGGCAACGTTCCGGCCAAAAGGGTAACCCCGTCTCAATATGTGGCAGAAAGTACTGTTGCATCCCTTTGATGCGACGACTAAAAACCGACAACTGATGGTTCGTCCCGGATTAGTTACGCGTGTCAAATTTGTTACACGTATGTACCATGCAACAATTTTCCGTCCCCACTAGCTGTAACGTAACATGTTCGGTGTTACGTTACGGGGCATTTGACACAAATGGATACCCGCCTTTACAGTTTAGACACTATCTAGCCTCAATTAGAGAGCTGAAATCGTTTAAAAAACAACTGATGATCTCGAAAACGGTAAATTTTAAACATCATATACATTTAATAAACTCTACGTAATATTAACCAAGGAATTCAAAAAGCGTAATAATATACAGGGTGTTCCATTTAAAATAACAAAGTTATGTAGCGCCACGAGAAATGGAACACCCTGTAAAGCTAAAAACATTTTCTTTACATGTTCCACATGATTCCAGACAACTTTTCTCAAAACCATTTTTTTTTAATTTTACAGTTACAGAGTTACAGAAGAATCCCACTCTTTTGTGTGTGCCTGTGTTATTATTGACGTGTCTCATACTCTTGATTAACGCTAAAGGAAGATATACTGAGAGATTTATACAGGGTGAGCCAAAATAGAGGAACGGCAGGATATCTGGGAATATTCAACGGGTAGGTTAAATGTTAAGCACTAGGGGTTTAGGATTTTTCCTTGGCTATCCGATGGTGACCTTGAATTTGACCTGGACCATGACCTTCAAGGTCATATCAAGGTCATGAGAGTTCTTTTTAAATGGGACCCCACAATTTTGACCACGGAACTGGAGAAAGGGTTAAATGTTACGTTCAGATATAACCTTGAACCATTCTGCCATTTCGGTACTGTTGGACCACTTTGCGACCTTGATATTTCACCTTGATCTTGCTCTTCAAGGTCATGTCAAGGTCAATTCACTTTTTTTTTGTGACAAATATTCTGTTATCTTAAAATAATATTTACTACATCCGAATATTTCAGTCACCCTGCACGCAAGACTGTTATTCCTTTCTCGCAAATGTAAGAGCTAAGCCACATTTTCAAAAAAATATCTAACAATTTAAATTTGTCTTCAAAGACGGTTAAATCGAACGATCTGAAATGAAACAGAATACACCCGGCTATGAATAATAATGCAATTTATTTCGGCATTCCCCGAAAAAATCTCTAATGGGCCAAGAGCGGTTGACCTTTCCTTCGAATACGCCCGTCCGTTGGCCTGAGGCAACGCATCTATTTCGGTCGGGAAAATAAAAGAAAAGGTAACAAATCGCGTTGAGATTTACTGCGCCCCTCTAATACGACAAATTACCATGTAAAACCGGGGAATTGTACATGCTAAGCCGCCTCGTATTTTTGCGGAGAAAGCCGCAATCCTTGGGAATCCGATGCCGAGGCGGCCCGGGCCAAGGGCGAGGGTCAGAACCCTAAATGTGATTAAGATTGATACTGCGAAACTGGCCGTGCGTATTCGGGAGTAAAATTTACTGCATTTGGGGGGTTCGGGGTATTCTGCGCGGGACGAAATTGAAGGTGGATGCGTGCTGTGTGCATTAGAACTATTTTTCTGTTTTAATTCCAATGAGACCCGTCGAAAATCCAGTAGGGAGAGTACACATACTGCCACGGAGTCGCCTGGCCCAGTTTGCAGCCACGGATCGCCTCAGACGATCGACGTTGGCGACTCACTATGGTACGAAATGCCTAAAAACTGGCCAAAAATAAAAATTTATTCCAAATTGTACAAAAGTGGGTATACTTTGGTTTTGGCCCCAACTGATTACGAATTTGATATCAAAATTGAAAAATTCAAAATGGCGGATTAAATTTGAAAAATGTCGAATAAACTGACAAAAATAGTTGTTTCAGACAACACTGATTTTTTTGACAACACTGATTACGAATTTCATATTGAAATTGAAAAATTTAAAATGTCGGATCCAATATGGCGGACGAAATTTGACAAAAGTGGAATAAACTAACGGAAGTGGATATTGGAGTTTTTCACCGCACTGTTTATGCGAAAATTCAATTTATTGTAAAGCAGACAAATTACAATTCTTAAAAATTCATCATTTAATTGTAACAAAAGCCGGGACGCGCGGTCATTTATTTATTAGTTCCCGGAAGGATGGGTCAAAAGGTAAGATATTCAGTCGACATAAATTATCGGAGAAATTTTCCAATATTTTAACAAGTTCGCTTAGAGTTAGTGTTAAGCGTCTAGTATTAGAGAAAAATCAATATTTAATAATGCGCGAAACCGCGGGAAGCGCGTAGAGATTCCAAGTAGGATTCAAATTAAATTGTGAAATAGATAATGATTGAAAAAGAAAAGTATATTAGTAAGCTGGTTTTTTTGACGGATTTTTACAAGCAATAAGAGTAGATTAAATGAGATCGACTAATCCGTCCCGTAATTGCTACGCGGAGTCATAGGGGAAGGTTAGGGTTACTAGTAAGTCATATAATTATTGTTATAAATGTAAAGTCAAGTCAATTAGGTAATTATTAACCTAATATAGTTATATAGAAGTGTCCCGATATTCAGGTTCCCGCCAATAAGACAAGAACCGAAACTTCTGGACCCAAGAAATGGGTGTGGTCGAAGCGAATTGTGGAATTCGAGAAGGATCTGCAAGAAAACGGCAGTTCCTTCTTAAGTTTCACATTGAGCAGACTAATTATTAACTTTAGAGTCTCGGGCTAATTAATTAAATTTAATAGTTTTTCCAAATTTTGTATGAAGCGCGCATTGCCTGAATCTCGGTACGCTGTCGCGATTGAATCAATTAATCAATAATGTCGAGCCGTTGCGTTGTTATTTGTTTGTTTGTTTTGTTTATTGTTAATAAAACCCTTCCTGGAAGTTTGGTGTTTCCTTTTGTTTCTCCAACTTCAGTGCCACCCTGTATAGTCAGCCATTGGATTACATTCCACGTAAGCGATGAATGGTAAGTGCTTGGAAGTAATTTTCTGAACATACAACATTTCTAAGTTCCCACGTGTTAATTAAAGTATAACGATAATTATAAACCCCATTTCGAGAATTAAATAGTCACTTTCGACAATTAAATAGTGACTCTTTCGATAATTAAATAGTAACTCTTTCGATAATTAAATAGATAATTAATTAAAGGTAGATAATTAAAGAAATAACCCCTCAGGTTACATAATCATGTTATACCTACTGTTGAATACTGTTGAAAGTCAAGGGCTCATAGTTAAAGCTTTCTTTCTTTAATATTATTTGTTACTCAAATTTTAATACGCATAAATGAATACTTGAGTGTTTTGAGTTTGGAACTTAGCAGATCTGATCAGATCAAACGGACCTCAGATTCGGATTAAGCGACCTCAAAAACGTATAGATTCATTGGTTTACTTTGTTGGCAGTTGATTCTCTAGATTTGACCTTGAATTGACCTTAACGCAGACCTGATTGGATCAAACAGACACCGGTTTCGGATTCAGCGACCCCAAAAACATATAGATACCAGGGTCTTGTCTTTCAAATATTCCATTTTTTCTGTGGGGCTGTGAATTGACAAAATCGCATCGACTA
The DNA here is from genome assembly GCF_000390285.2 of Anoplophora glabripennis. Lineage (NCBI taxonomy): Eukaryota > Metazoa > Arthropoda > Insecta > Coleoptera > Cerambycidae > Anoplophora > Anoplophora glabripennis. Next base: position 829,241 of record NW_019416362.1, read on the forward strand.
TTCATACTCGAATTTTCTTTCTCTTTATTTACTTATTGCCCTTTACTATTCTACTTATATGTATTTTTCCAAACATTATTTTTACTTATTTTATATTAAGTGCAATAATCTTTTCACTTTTTGTTCGACATTAACGAAATAATTGAATTACGATTTATAGCAACTTTTGCTTTATTCATATCGTAAAATTGAAAGCGCAGCTAAGCTCAGATGTTTTTTTCATAATATTATAGTAAATTGATCATAGATTACGGGTCAATAAGTAATTTAGCCTTATAATGTCTTATATATAACTTTTAAGTTTACTTTTGAATGACTTTCGTAATAAATTTAAGCATTACTTGTCATAAACAATAATGAAAATAAGTGGACAATGCATAATTTATAATGTTGAAATACCTTACATACATCCTGGAACAACGTCAATTTTATTTTATTACGACTTTATCCTCGACTTTATCAGAGCAATAAATAAATTTTTACAGCACTTTGAACATGTGATGTACTTTTGTGTTCGCTTAGGCCCTTAGGCAGCCCCGAGACACACAATAAGGTAATACCAAATAGAAGGCACTTTTTTCCCTAATAAACAAATAAAACAACTCCGCGGTTTTTAACTTTTGGAAGAAGCTATATACACCATTCCATAGCTCGTAAAAAAAACCTACAAATTGAAAAAAAAACAAGTTTCTACGACCAACAGTTTTTTTTTAAATCACAGAGCAATTTGTTATAAACATTAAGACCTGAAATTTTATCATTTTGTAAATGAAGGTTTAAACTTTATACCCTGTTAATTTTAATTGAATTTGCCCATAATTGATCAATCCAGAGCCCGTCAAAGTAAGGGTACGCGGCAGTAGCCCTTCAGGAAGTGGTGGTGGTGGGGATCTTCCTCTCAACCAGGAAAAAACTGACAATGTCAAATTTGTAATATCTCAGCTTCTATGTAACGTAGAACCTTCCTTTTTTTTAATTTGGAGTTTGGAGCTTGACGAAAAAATTATTTCTGGATTATTTCTACCATTGTAAAACCGCCCCTTACCCCCTAAAAATGAATTTTTTGAAAAAATTTTTCTTTTTGGGTTTTTTTTTATTTGACATGTTTTAGACAATAGTTCTCAATAAAAAGATGTTGTCAAACATAATTTAACCCTTCAAAATTAATTTAAGCCCCTCAACCCCTATAAAATATCAATATTTTCATTTTATTTTTTTCATACTTTTTATACAATTATGGATTTTGTATTATATTAATAAGGATTATTTTGTAAAATTATTATTAATATATTTATTTATAATTGGTATAAAAATATATAAAATATTTCAATAGATACTGACAATTTTTTTTACAATTCATTATAAATTTCAATTTCAATTTGGGGGTTGAGGGGGTTAAATTAATTTTGAAGGTATAAAATAATTTTGACAGCATTTTTTTATTGAGAACTATTGTCTAAAACATCAAATAAAAAAAATGTAAAAAGAAAAATGTTTTCAAAAAATTCACTTTTAGGGGGTAGGGCCTTTTACATAGGTAGATATAATGCAGAAGTAATTTTTTCGTCGAGCGACCTCAAATTAAAAAAAATAAGGTTCTACGTTACATAGAAGCTGAGGTATTACAAATTTGACATTGTCAGTTTTTTCCTGGTTGAGAGGAAGATCCCCACACCACCCTGAAGGGCTACTGTCGCATACCCTTACTTTGATCAATTATGGACAAATTCAATTAAAATTAACAGGGCATTGTTTAAGTTTAAACCTTTATTTAGAAAATGTTAAAATTTCCGGTCTTAATGTTTATATAACAAATTGCTCTGTGATTTAAAAAAATTGCTAACTCCGGACCTATTGGTCGTAGAAACTTGTTTTTTTTTTCAAGTTTTTTTACGAGCTTTCAAATGGTGTATATAACTTCTTTCAAAAGTTAAAAACCGCGGAGTTATTTTATTTGTTTATTAGGAAAAAAAGTGCATTTGGTAACAATTATATACAACTAAATTTGAAAAAAATATATTTTTTTTAACTAGAGGATACTTGGTGTCCCTTCAAAGAAAATGAGCCCAAAAAGAATGTTTTAGTCATAACCCTGCTCCCGGAATAGTCATTTGAAAATGGTCCTTTTTGCAAAAATGGGATAAATAAATGGAATTTTGCAAAAATTATTCGAGCCCATCTTTCATATTCGTATTCAGGGCAATACGTACTAATGCCGAACTTAAAGTCACACCCTGTATAATGTACATAAAAAAAATAAATAGAAATATTAACTAATCTAATAGATTCGAAATGTTTTTGAAAATATTTTCGCTACTTCTTTAAAACACTGTGTTTAGTTTGTAAATATTAGGATCAATGACCTGTGCATTTACGTCTGTCAGTTTAGTGGAGAAATCTGGCAACATTGAAGGAATTGTGCATAAAAATCTAACACGTGCCTGTTGTCACTGCCATAAACTAAAATATTCTAAAAATTACTAGGTACATTGACATCACAAAGCATATTTTAGTTCCTTTTAGGGCCAAAATTATGTCAAATTGAAAAAAGAGAAAATATAGGTCCCACATTTTTTTAAATGTTAGAAAATAGTAAATAATCGTCAGAAACCCCACTGAATCACATTTTCAGAGATACATCGAGCACAGTAATTGTCCGCCCTTCCGATAACAATTGCAGCCCTTCACGTGTCCGCATCCGGCAACCTTTCTTCTTAATGAGAGTCCTTATTGTGCCATTTGTCATCTCCTATCAAGGACCGGCCATATGTGGCCGCCCTTTGGAGGCATTACATGCCCAGACGATGACAGACGACACGCCCGACGCAATGTCACAATCCCAAAACAATAAAATGCTAGACGTCTCAGCCTGGAATGGCCCCGTAATAATGTGGTCTTATAACGTTGCCTTTATGGCCGGTCCTTTTGGCCTGAGGGGTTCGCTTTTGTCCTTGAAATTTTTCGCTGACAAATAACTTTGTCCGTGGTTAGAATATACGTTTGTTTATTTTTTCTTATTAAGTTGTTTTCTCTTTTTACGTTCATTCATCGAACTTCTCATAAGTGATTAGTTGATTACTAGCCCGGTTTTGTTTCCTTCACGTTGGCAAATGTGCTATTGTCAAAAGATTTGAAATCAATCTCTGCAAAGGAAAATCTACAGGCAGACCAATTGTAAATGTAATCGATAATAAACATCAACGAATAAATCAAAGTTCTACAATGTCCGTATCAAAGTTGTCTGCTCAGACAGGTATTTTGTTGTTAAGTTCATTCAAATATTTGTCTCTAAAACAATATAACTTTGAAATTTTTATTTCAATTTGAGATTAGATTCAAGTATAATTAATAACCTAAAATTCTCATTTTAGGATTTTCAGTAGGAACAGGTCATAAAGTTTAAAAAAAAAACACCCATACAAGGTAACTTGTGCAAGAATTACTTCCCACGAACTATGGAAGACGATTACAGTACTGTGAGCGATACATAGAAAACATGAATTATAATTTGTTGGACGTTTTTTACTGACAAAGCGTGGTTTCATATATCAGGTTACGTATATAGCCAAAATTATAGAACCTGGGCTACAGAAAATCCAAACACATTTGTAGAAACCAGTTTACATCCCTTGAGACGTTTGTGTAGCGATATCAAGGATATAACAGAAACATAACTGCAAAATTTGTATGAAAATATACATAAGAGAATAAATTTGTGGAGAGCTGGTGAAGGACAAAATGTGTGTGAAAATATGCACAAGAGAGTAAATTTGTGGATAGCTAATGAAGGACATCATTTTGAACATGATATGTAATGTTTTTATCGCAAATATGGCAATATAGCTTACTATAGTAGGATCATATTCGATGCAAAGTAATAAATCATTGCCTGTCAAGGGAATCAGTGCAACACGTTTTAGGGGGTTTTGGAAATTGAATAATTTCTTTATGCATTATGGACAATATATATTTATGAAGGACAAAATGAAAAACAAAGGCATGTCCTTCGCACATTGGGCGGCAGGGCAACAATACATTTATTACTCCCTTCATCCTACCTCATATGACTTGTTTCTTGTGTTTGTTGCGGCGGCGCGCGTGCCGGCCTGGCGTGGTCAGTTTCGTTTCGGTTGTATTGGTGCTGCGTGTTTCTCGCTCGCGATATTTGTAAGGTTATAACTGTTACAAGTGCAATTATATTTCGTTCGGGCTGTATGTGTGTTTCGCGCTATTATTTGAGAATTTGTGAGTAAAATCATATTTCTTGTGCTCCGTAACAAAAGTGTTTTTAGTGTTTTATTTGTGTGCTGTGTGTGTGTTTCGGGCTGTTGTTTGTGAATCGTGAATGCTATTATATTTTCCGTGCTAGTGAAGTGAAGTTTTTTTGTATTATTATTGCTCTGTTGTCGTTATATGGAGAAATGGAGGCGGTGCCTGGATGTTCGCAAGCCGGATGTACTGCTGTGGGTACAAAAAAATCTGTATTAAGTTACAGAGAAAAAACGATAATATTAAATGTCTATAACGCTTTAGAAAAGGATCATCCCATGAAACTGAAGACTGGTTTGGTGGAAATGTGTTCTAGATATACTGGAGTAAGCGAATCATCTGTTTTCAAAATTTTAAGAGAGAAGGAAAATGAAGGAGACGTCAAGAAACCTATAAAAAGGGGATGGAAAGAAGAAATTAATATTAAATGAGGATGAGAAAAATGCAGTTCGGCGTACAGTACATAAATCATAGAATTTATATTTTGTTTATAATTTGTTAATATTTCTTGTTTGATAGAAAAATAACTTATTTTGTTGAGATTGATAGAGAATTGTTGTTGGTGTTTTCATTTGATAGAATCATATCATAGGATTTATATTTTTGTTTTCATTCTGTAAATATTTATAGTATATCTGTTATACAAGGTTTTTGCTTTGAAACTTCGTTCTCCTTATATAAAAAAGAATCGTAATGGGGTGCGATGAAGGGATCAGTTCACGTCTAGAACCCTGTTCCTACAAAAATTCCTTTATTCTCATAAATTATTTGTTTTAAATGTAATTTATTATAAATCCAATTCGTTATTTAAATTCCACATAAATGTACTACATTTCACCTCTGTACGCGCCACTGTTTATTGTTCCCTGTTTTACGATCAAGCTCGCCAGGATAGTATTTGACGTATAACCGACCACTTCGTACACTCGATGCACCTGGCCGACTGCAGCTAGTACCAGAACACAGTGCGTATGCGGCGGTATTTCAGATTTTACATTCAATTTCATTTTAAATTTGAAATGGTTCATCTTACGCCTCCTAAAAATGATGACACGATTTTCCTTTGATAAAAGGCCGACAATTTTTTGCTCTACTTTGCATCGAATACGATCCTACTATAATTTATGAGCTTGAATTTATTTTATTTTGCAGTAGTGTTATCAGAGCAATGGTTTGTACATTAATGTAACTTTTATATAACGCTGTTTTATCTATAAGAAAAAATAAACTGTCTGTTTATTTGCCCTATTTACCTTTTTATTATACAGGGTGTCCCAGATAAGAACCGACACAGGGCAGGTGCGTGTAGGGATGTTCAAAATATGGTGATTTAACCAAACTTACCTATATACAAAGTTGCACCCCTGTGGAGTTATTAGCCCCCAAAGTGGGGCCCTAAATTTCGAAAAAATAATAATATCTCTGCAACACTTTACCGCAGAAGAGTATATAAGTCATAGTTTTAGACTGCCATCTACAACCATGTTTGCAGAGTAAAAATTAGACAAAGTCCCAAAGGAAACAATCTTAAAAAGAACACGCGGTGCGGTAAATAACATTTTTCAGCTATGTTTCGAAAATTTCCGACAAAGTTTTTTACGAAGCTCCCAGACACACCAGAAGAAGTAATCCTAAAAAAGCAAGGACGTACATTTTAAAAAAGCAACAACTCAAAACATTTCACTTTAATATAAGTTATACTCGCTAATATTCTTATTGGAAGCTACACAATTTGTTAAAATATAAGCTGCGACTACCAAGAATTCAACCTGACAACGTCGCTTAAAAAGCAAGGCCGACCTTTTTCTCACCCAGTTTCAAAGACAAATATTTTGTAATACACCCAGAAGAGAAAGGCCTAGAGGCCTAATTCCTGCTAATTATTCCGTAGCAGTCGCGACTTCAGCAGCCTATTAAATCAACAAATAGGGACTAATTCACTTGCCTAATCGGAACAATCTTGGGGAAGGATCAAAATTTAAAGACGATGGAGTAGAGCCTCTTCTACGTCTCGGTGTGAAGTCTGAAGGGGTGTTTTATTAACATTACGACGTAATGTATTGTAGTTTTTTACTTATGTTTTTAAAAAATGCTATTTAAACAGTATTAGAAAAGTATAAAGGCTGTTACAAATTCGCTTCTCACTACAGGGATCTTGAAAACGGTAAGAGATACAAACTAGCTTAAATGGGGGCAAAGTTGCGTAATCAGGGGACCAACATTATGCCTCTAAAAAGTCAAGGCTAACATGATTAGTTTTCGAAATATTTGAAATAAACCGAAATTTTGGAAATCCGTTTTTATTTAATTTCAGCCTTGTTTGAGATGATATTGAAAAAAGAAGAATAATTTCTCATGACCACTTTTTGCCCTCTATCGAAGGGCATGATCAATTTTTATATGTAACCTTTCGTCTCTCTAGGCCATCATCAACTTCATTTTTTTAAATACGACTAGAAATTTTATTACATTTTTTGTAAACCTTCATGACCCCCAATACTGTACTGCCTCAGCCCGAACCAGATTCAGACGTTTTGTATAGAAAAATAGTTATTTCTAGGCTTCTCGAGAGCTCAAAATTCAAACAAATTCCGATCTATTTTTTCCTGATATTCATACAAATACATCTGACATGCTCTTTCACAGTTGCGGTTACAGACATAATAAATTCCGATAATATTACGCTGATCTTCATTTTCAACCTTTGCCAAAACGAAAATGTTTTTGAACATTTACTGAAATTTTTTTGAGAATTAATTTGTCATAATAAAATTAAAATTGTAATAATGTTTTGACGCAACAACTTATTGAGTTATGTACGACCAAGTGATGGTAATACTTTAAATAACTAAGTGTACGATAATTCAATAAACAAAGAAATCTAAATAAAAAATTTAGATAAAGGAGGTGGGTCGATTTGGGCGGTTTTTGCCCCATTTTGTTTTTGCGATAAAAAATGTGAAAAAATTCCTGTAATATCTACTACCAAAAATGAGTCGATCTGACCCGAAACGGACCACACACTCACCACCCAGTTTCCCTGTAACACCCCCGCAAATACTGGAAATACCGTCACTAGATAACATCATTTTGGAGAAATTCGGCGCTGTAAAACTGAATAACTCGCCTCGATCACCGTATCCTTGGGTTTTTGGGGTTGCTGATCACGAATCCGTTGTCCATTAGCCTCCACCAGATGTATTTCAAGGTCATTTGAAGGTCAAACTGAGAAAACGCTGATAAAAAAACATAAAAAATATATCTATAGGTTTCCGGGGTCGCTGATCACGAATCCGGGGTCCATTAACCTCTGTGAGATTAGTTTCGAAGTTATTTGGAGGTCAATCTGGTGGTCCCATTTCATTAGTCTCCATCAGATAAGATTCAAATATAAAAATATAAAAATAGTTCCTTAGGTTTTCGGGGTCGCTGATCACGAATTCGAGGCCCATAGATATATTTTTTATGTTTTTTTATCAGCGTTTTCTCAGTTTGACCTTCAAATGACCTTGAAATACATCTGGTGGAGGCTAATGGACCACGGATTCGTGATCAGCAACCCCAAAAACCCAAGGATACGGTGATCGAGGCGAGTTATCCAGTTTTACAGCGCCGAATCTCTCCAAAATGATGTTATCTAGTGACGGTATTTCCAGTATTTGCGGGGGTGTTACAGGGAAACTGGGTGGTGAGTGGGTGGTCCGTTTCGGGTCAGATCGACTCATTTTTGGTAGTAGATATTACAGGAATTTTTTCACATTTTTTATCGCAAAAACAAAATGGGGCAAAAACCGCCCAAATCGACCCACCTCCTTTGGAACGAATACACTGAAGATGAATTTTTCGAAACAAAACGTCTGAATCTGGTTCGGGCTGAGGCAGTACAGTATTGGGGATCATGAAAGCTTGCAAAAAATGTAATAAAATTTATAGGGTCGTATTTAAAAAAATTAAGTTGATGATGGTCCTGGACAGACGAAACGTTACACATAAAAATTGATTATGCCATTCGATAGAGGGCAAAAAGAAAGTGTTGTTCTTTTTGCAATATCACCTCAAACAAGACTGAAATTAAACATAAACTGATTTCCAAAATTTCGTTTTTTTTTTTCAAATATTTCGAAAACTAATCATGTTAGTCTTGATTTTTTAGAGGCATAATGTTGGTCCCCTGAGTACACAATTTTGCCCCATTTAAGCTACTTTGTACCTCTTACCGTTTCCGAGATCCCTGTAGTGAGAAGCGAATTTGTAACAGCCTGTATTGGTTCATTTTATGAAAATGTCATACATTGGTACATCGTCTAAAAATATGTTTATTTATTTATTTATTAAGTTAGAATTTAAAAGTTCTGTGTAACACCGACAACATTGCATGCAGCTGATTTACGTCATGCGTAAATTAAGTAGAGAGAAGTCAGTGGTTCTCAATAAGTATTCTATCAAAATTATTAAAAAATCATGCATATTTATTTTAAATTTGACTTTTTTGCTCTTAATTATTTTACAAAAAACTATGAATTATTTTTTCTACACAGTAAGCTGTACCGCTGCTCAAATTCACTCTGTAGTTTACCTACCTTGCGCGTAAATGGAGCAATATTTGAATACAAAAGAAAGTTTTGTTCCAAACAATTGTTAAAAGCTTTAAATAATCTTCACGATTAAGCTTAATTTTTTAAAAGTTGTTTAAAAATGTCTGAACATTTTAGACCTCCCAGTAACGTCAAATTTTTTTCCGTTGCGTAAAATTTTAATGATTAAGTAGATTAGAAATATACCATATCTATGCCATTTTAATGCTAAATTTATATCAAAAAGTGTAGTCTCACCAACATTTAACATGACCACAAAGTAAACAAAAAATATTTGTTCGTTTCTGAGCTAAAGCTAAAAATGATTTCACCACTTCAATACTTTTAGAAAAAGCCAACTTGATTTTCTAGATACAAAAATACATTCTTTTTTTTAAATAAAAATTATGATATATTATATTTTTCAATCGTAAAAACATAGGCACACAGTTATTTTAGAAAGCGTTTCTTTTCTCTAAGAACACATAGGTACTACTTTTATGTCTTAGACACCTCGTATCTACTACAGCAACACCCTGTACAAACGACCACGTTTTCAAACCTCACATCCCACACCTGACACCTCTTTCACGTCCCACACACACCCACGTCCAGCCTCACCCCTAACACCCGCCACTTCACACCCCCACACACCAACACCACACGGGGACGACCCCCAGGTGCGCCCCAGCCGCCAGCGTGTCTACCTGTGACCCTGTAGAGGCGCGCGTGGAATTGCGGACTACCGCGGAAGTACTCGCAGTCGTGATACATTACGGCGCGCCGCCTCCGAGTGACTGCGGCGGCGGCGGCCGCGGGACCGGCATCGATTCCAGCGCCCCCGCCGACGGCGGAAGCGCCCGAAGGGGCGGACCCGCGCGCTGCGGACGCCGGACGGCGCTGCGGCGGCGAACAGCCGAGCAACAGGTTAGCAATCTGGAGACGTGCAAGAAGGCGATTCCAGATGCAGGGACTTGGCTTCAAGGGGGCGGAATTATTATTGCCGTTTAGTTGCATCGCGGTTTGGGGTTGGGAGCGGCATTTACTGCACTGGATTTGGAAGAGGTAATTGCTAGCACTTCGGGGCCGTTTATTGAATGAAAGAAACACGAAATAAAGAAAGAGTCGCTTGTCGGTACCTACGTTTGTCTATAAAATATAAAAAACTAACAACGATTTAATTATTTTACCTACAACCGTGCAACCAAATTACACTTGAAGAAAAAAAAATTGTTACCTGAACTTTTCTAAGTGAAAATGGTAAAAGTTGTAGATCATGCAAAAATCTACAACTTTTGTAGAGGTCACTTTTTAACATAACCTCAAAATTTCCAAGAAAAATGCGAAAAACAGTTTTTTTTCTGATTTTTCATTTTTTATTTCTCATTTCCGCAAAAATAATTTAATTTTGACGAAACTTGGTGAAAGTATACCTTTCTCTGTCTTAAATAACCTCAAATTTTTTCAGATAAAAAAATCAAGAAGTTTCTGAGATATTCATTTTTTTGGGGCCTGAAACACTTTTCCTTCAAAGAAAAATTCTACTTAAAAAATCATCGTACAGAATTCTACCGGTAATCATTTTTTTCGTTTTAACATATACTTTTTGGTGAAATAAAAAAATCTGTAATAACAGTTCAAAAACATACTCAAAAATGCAAAAGAAAATCAAAAACGACTTGTAACAATGAATTTTTCAGTTATTGTTGATAATTTGATTAAATTAAAAAACTGATTACACCATTCAATTCTACGGAAAAAATAAAGAAAAAACTATGTCTCATTGTTTGACCCAAAACTTTATTTTTGTACAGTATTGCTATAGGTAAACATCTAAGTCGAATTACAAATGCTCAAATGATAAATTATCTCTGGACGATTTGAGATTTCAGCAATACAAAGTATTAACTGCAAAGTCAACTGTTGAGACGAAATCCGAAAACCCGAAATTTTGCAAAATCGTTTTATTTTTTTTTCTGGCTTTATTTGTAAACGAATTTTAAATAAATTGCATGTTTACATTGCCACTTTTTTCGCTCTATCCAATGGCGTCAATATTTTTGCAATTCGACGTTTCGTCTTCGAGGGACCATCATCAGATTAATTTTTTTTAAATATATCGCTGCTATTTTTATGACAAAATCTAGTCATTTTTAATTATGTATTAAATGATATTACTATTGTAATCGCGTAAAAAGGTTTTTAGCTATCATTAAAAATTTTTCCAGAGTACGGCTCTGAACGCTTTCAAAATACCTGTATCTATTGGAGGAAAGAGAGAGAGGAGAGAATAAAAGTCAATACAACACAAAATATCCAACAATTTTTTTTAATCCATAATTCAAAAAGTTTTACCTAACAAAAAAATAATACGAATTTATGAAATATTTTATTTGTAATTAGTATTGCTAACAGTAGTAAAAAATTGTTGGATATTTTGTGCGGTATTGACTTATATACTGTTATGACTTCATCCAATAGATATTTTGAAAGCGTTCAGAGCAGTACTCAGGAAAAATTTTAAATTATAGCTAAAACAAGCTAAAAACTTTTTAAACAATTACAATAGTAATATCCTCTAATTCAGAATTAAAAATGACTAGATTTTGTAATAAAAATAGCAGCGACGTATTTAAAAAAATTAACTCGATGATGGCCCCTCGAAGACGAAACGTCGGATTGCAAAAATATTGACGCCATTGTACCTATAGAGCGAAAAAAGTGGTATTGTAAATATATAATTTATTTTAAAATTCCTACCGTTTCCTAGATCTCAATGCCTATCCCATTCTTATCTTGGACACACTGTATATCTATGAATTCATCAAACTTTAAAAAAAAATAAGTACACTAATCGATCCTATGGAAAAAAAATTATTATTCATTTTATTTATTCACTATTCGACTTATGTTTATAGCCATACTGTACAAAAATAGTTTTGGGTGAAACAATGAGACAGTTTTTTTTTGTACTTTTTCCGTACAATTGAATGATGTAATCAGTTTTTGATTTTTTTTTAATTTAAACAAATTATCAACAATTACTGAAAAATTAATTGTTACAAGTCATTTTTTACTTTTTTGCATTTTGAGCATGTTTTTGAATTATTTCACCAAAAAGTATATGTCAAAACGTAAAAAATGATTACCGACAGAACTCTGTACGATGATTTTTTTAAGTAGAATTTATCTTTGAAAACAAAGTGTTTCAGGCCGAAAAAAATGAATATCTCAGAAACTTCTTGATTTTTTATCTAAAAAAAAATTGAGGTTATTTAAGACAGAGAAAGGTATACTTTCACCAAGTTTCGTCAAAATTAAATTATTTTTGAGGAAATGAGAAATGAAAAACAAAAAATCAGAAAAAAAGACTGTTTTTCGCATTTTTCTCGGAAATTTTGAGGTTATGTTAAAAAGTGACATCTACAAAAGTTGTAGATTTTTGCATGATCTACAACTTATATTATTATTACTTGTATTAGATACTTTTTTGTCTGACGTCAACTTTCGCCAGAAATCCTAATGATACAATTTTTCATAACTTTTCCACTATTCAAATCGACCCTCCGCCGCCCCTGCTCACGCATTTATTATTTTTTTCGTTTATTATGAGCCCCTTTACCATTTCCACTTATAAAAGTCCAGGTAACAATTTTCTTTTTTTTTCCCTCTAAATGAGTTATTTTGATCGGTCTATAAGTAAATTTGCACGTAATATTTTAAGTGCAGTAATGTAAAAAATAAATAAAATTATACAGGGTGTTTCAGGAGGAGATGTACATACTTCAGTATGTTATTCTACGTTCAATTTTAAGCAAAAAATTTCCTATAAACCTAGATCTGGAAACGCTTCGTTTAGGATATACAGGATGTCAAATTAAAAAAAATATATATTACATTTTCTTTAATAACTCTCGACTACTTTTGAAATTTTGTATGCGGAGGTTTCTTGGGACGGGAAATTCAAATTTTATGGACGATTGGCTGTATCTCCCAGAGGGCGCCACAAGCGACCATTAGGATCCTTTTAAATCTCTTCAATTTTTTTGTGCCACGGTGTGTCATTTCAGAATAGAAAAACATTTTCCTCTATCTTTTCTACTTAAGAAATGTATACCTTATTGAAGTCTCTAGGAGCAGCCGCTTCCGTTAAAAACTCATCTAAAATGATGATGCATGCAAATTATGTATTCGAGTGAATCGAAAGTTATTGTTGTCAGGTTTTGTACATTTTGTTTGGAGATTTTATTTTTGCAATTCTCACAAAAAAAATTCAGGCTGTTTTGATAAAAAACTAATAGTTGTTAGTCTTTAAAATGTGATGCCTTATTTTTTAGATAAAAGTAAGTTAGGCAGATAAATAATTTTCACGTTTTTGTACAATATACACGCATCATCAGTTGTTAGAATTAATTAGAAAAAATAAATAGGACGCCGCTGTTTTTTGAACACGATGTTTTTATTTTTCAATGCGTGATTTTCAAGAATAAAAGAACAATAAAATAACTAACAAAAAAACTTAATACTATTCAATTAACACTACTAAATTAATTTTCATCAAAGATTTGGTTCAAAAATACCAACTTGAATACACTTCTCTACTCTTACGAAAATATTACGTAAGGTGTTATTTAATTTTATAGGGTGTTGTTTGACGATTAGCGTTGACCTATTAACAAAATTCCAATCTTCTGATCTCTTGGTTGAATATTTTGTACGTTTTGTATGTGAAAGGGTACAAACCATTTTTGCGTAACGAAAGCCATACTCTTACATGAGGAATGTTCATCTGAAAGGAAACCCTTCTTGTGCTTGTGGATGGTCTTCGTTCTACTGACTGAAGAATATTTTCGATTTCATTGCATTTTGGGTTATCTGCTCTTTTAGAATGATAATGACTACTACTTGGAAGAAAACCGGATTCACGTAATTTGGTAAATGTGTTAGAAAACACCCTTGCACCTGGAACCGTTATATTTGGAAATCGTCTCCAATATTGTCTACGTGCAGCCCGTGAATTTCCATTGAAAAAGCAGTAACAAAATAACATATCAGCATACTCACTATGCGATCAAGAATCCTGCAGAGGTTGATTCGTCAATTTGAAACGATTTTTCAACCCCACTGATTTTCTTCGAATCGGCCACATCACTGCTGCAGCGGTCGACTTCCATCCACCATGGCATTTCAAAGTCATGAGATCACATCCGGTATCTGCCAACAGCGTTGTGGATGTCCCTCTACTACAGTGTCCTGTGTAGCTTTTAGGACCTAGTTATTTAAGGTAAGAGAAGGTAAGGTAACGAATTTAAGGTAAGAAATTTAAGGTAAGAATTTAAGGTAACAATTTAAGGTAAGAATTTAAAGTAAGAATTTAAGGTAAGGTAAGAATAAGATTTAAAGTAAGAAGAATTTTTCCAATGGAATTTATTCTAACAACTTGGCTGGTACACTTCCCTTTCTTAAAAAATAAAAACAGTTGATTGTGAAGGCCTCAACAATATATTCATTCTCCTGGGCATAAACTACAAATTTTCTATTTAAGTTTAGATAGATTTATCGACATTTGTTCTTTATATGAAAAGATACTCTCATACCCTGTTGTCAATATGCTCATACTGAAAATTTCCTGACAACTGCAAAGCTATACTTTCGATTTAACATTTTTAACCATTAATTAAATAAATAAGAGATACAGGGCATTCAAACAGTACTAAAATATTATCGTTTTTAAACGGTTTGAAGTAAAGCGTTTACTCGCTCTTAATCTTTCCACTGCGCTTTTATTCGATTCCCTTAATAAATAAAATTATAATTAACTACGTGTTTTACCGTAGGTATTTCAGAAAAGCGAGGATGTTTATGAACTCATTTGACTGCAATGAAAAGCCGAGGAAGAAGTGAATGTAATGAGAACTACATCAACATAAATACGCCTGCATTGCACAAACAATTTTGCGTTTTATTGTGAACCATACAAACTGTTAATATAACAGTAATTTATTTGGAAAAAAGATCGTAGAAATTAATTTATTTATGAATGTTATTTATTAATTAATATTATTTTTTGTGTGTAAAATTCATTAGAAATATTAAGGTCTATGACCTTAATGTTATAACTAATAGTAAGAAAAGTTATAATTATAATAATTATAACTATGTTCGAAAAATAGTGAATAGTACTATTTTCTTAAAGGGTACACAGTAAAATGTAATGCAGTGTATTTATAGGAATTATTTTGATGTTGAATGTTAAGTAAACTTAAGATTTTAACTGATTTTAGTTAGTATTAGGTGTAGCATGACACACGCAGTCTAGCAAATTAACTCAAACATTACTCAATATTATCAATATAAAATTTATTTTGCTAACAAATTGAACATTACTCGAGTAATAATGTATTAATTATGTAATTATGTATTATGTTAAGAGTAATGATGTATTTCAACATGATTTGGTATGCACCCGTTTGAATAAAAAATTGTGTTGATTTTAATGAGCATTTCCTCAATTTTTTTACATTGTAATATTAATATTAAATCAAAGGGTCCTGTACATAAAATCACATCTTTAGAAAGAGTTTGAAATACTGCAGTGTTATAAAATTCAACTAATATAAGAAGGTTGGTTTACTTGAGTGTAAATAATGGGGTGTAATTTTAGTATGAAATAGAAAATACGTTAGGACTGTTAGACATGTATGAGAAATCTGAACCAAAGAGCCCAATTTTAATGTTGTATGAAACAGAGATGTGCTAAGAATAATTATTAGGTGCCTCTCTATCGTTAGAATAAAGTATATTTAAATTTTGTTTTCTAGTTTCCATTTCTTTGGACACTTTATCCAAAATTGAAAATATGGACAAGTAAAAAATAAATCGCATATTTCGAAAAAATGGTGAATGCGCCAATGTTGTTTTTAATATTTTTTAGATACCTACTAGAAAAGAAATAGAAAAATTCGCATGCACCTACGTTCACTACAGATTGTCACAGAACGTGTACCTACAATTCTTGCCCTGAGCTGCGAGGAAAAAAGTGTGCCTACAAAGTCAAAGTATAAAACAAGCCCGGATCTAGCCATCCGTTAATAACAGATCTGCGAATACCTATTACAGGCCACAGCTCAAAGAACCCTCAACTAAGGCTAACCAAGGAAAACACTTAAACGATTATCCCCAGCTTATTCGACCTACTAGATAAATATGGGAAGTTCAACGGGATCGACCTCGAACAGCGTAAATCTTACGACCAAGTCGCTAAGAGCAGGAGAAAGTTACATTATTAAAATATCAAGCCTAATTCAATTTGTTGAGTTATACTTTCCGTAATAAATAAAAAAAAAGGTATCAGGAAATCATAAAATATTTCATGCGAAATGTATGCAATTGTTTGTATAATTTTACATTTAAATTATTGAGTTTGAAAGCAGCTAGTTTAAATTAAATAAGCGAAAAGTAAATCTTACATATTCCAACACTATTTAATATTAAACTGAATTGTAAATATTAAATAAACTATCCCTGCGACAAATGCACTAAAATAAATAAGAACATGATATTAGGGTGGGTCAAAAAAAATCGACTATTTTTTTTTACTTTATACTCTGAAAAATAGGTTGCTAGACACCTCTAGAAAATTCTCTCCAAATATGAGCTCTTAATCTTAATAGGTAGGTCCTCCGCTTTACAGTTTTCTATTTTTTCCTCAGTATTAGAAAAAAAAATATCTCTCTATCAACTGTTAGTTAAAAATATCTCTCCTCATATACTTGTAGGAAATTGAACGCCTTAAAAAAAAGGTCTCTTACAATGTTTTTGTAAACCTCACCGTTTAAAAGATATTAAAGGTTGAAGTTTGATTATTTTAAGACAAATTTCTGTTTTGCTTATGAATTTTATAACTCGTTAACCAAAAATCATTATTATTTAACTCATAGTTTTGTAGGAAATTAACTGCTCTACAAAAATGGTCTCTTATGATTAGTCGATTAAATAAAGCGTTTAAAAGATATTCATCGTCAAACTTCAATGCACGCCAATTTTAACAGTTTTTGATTAATAATTCGGAAAATTTCAATTTAGTTTAAGTTTCAGGGAAATTTATACAAATTTGAGTTTCTAGTGAAGCTCCTAATGCAGTCAAAAAAATTCTTCGCTATCATACTCAATGGTTAAAATTACAAAAAAGTTAAAAAAAAAATCAGCACAAAACCAAAATGTTTGAAATTTTATAACTCGCTTGATAATTAAATAAAAAAACTTTTTAATAACAAATTGAAAATTTTTTTTTCTTTAAGATTAATACTTTTCATAATAAATTTCTAACAAAAACGTTATTTTTTCAAGATTTAATGAATCATTGACTCTCAGTCAGAAATAATGCACTAATTTTTTTTCGATGTAACCAAACATGCTTACGACAAAAAAAAACTAGAAAAATAGTTTAAAACATTTCTCTGTTCATAGAAACTCAAATTTGTATAAATTTCCCTGAAACTCATAAACTAAATTGAAATTTTCCGAATTATTAATCAAAAACTGTTAAAATTGGCGTGCATTGAAGTTTGACGATGAATATCTTTTAAACGCTTTATTTAATCGACTAATCATAAGAGACCATTTTTGTAGAGCAGTTAATTTCCTACAAAACTATGAATTGCGCATTTCATAATGATTTTTTGTTAACGAGTTATAAAATTCATAAGCAAAACAGAAATTTGTCTTAAAATAATCAAACTTCAACCTTTAATATCTTTTAAACGGTGAGGTTTACGAAAAAATTGTAAGAGACCTTTTTTGTAGAGCGTTCAATTTCCTACAAGTATATGAGGAGAGATATTTTTAACGAACAGTTGATAGAGAGATATGAATTTTTTTTCTAATACTGAGGAAAAAATGGAAAACTGTAAAGCGGAGGACCTACCTATTAAGATTAAGAGCTCATATTTGGAGAGAATTTTCTAGAGGTGTCTAGCAACCTATTTTTCAGAGTATAAAGTAAAAAAAATTGTCGATTTTTTTCACCCACCCTTGGTTTATTTTAATATTAATATGCAATCATCAGTTACCAGCAAACTTATTAAAATGAAATATAATTGCAAATCACAATAACAGACATGCCATGTTATGTCTAAAGCCGAAAGCTCGTGCCATCGTCAGAGGTATGCTTGCAATTTTCAAACGAAATTATTTTAGTATCAAATGTTTTTTAATGTCAAGTAAATTAAGAGAATATGTAAGTCAGTTTGTGGTATATAATAACAATAAGTGATTGTAATTTGTTTTTCAACCCCCGGCCAGTGGTGAAAATAGGTAAAATAAAGGGTTTTCTCAAGATAACTCAAAAGGGGTAAGAAATAGAAAAAAAAGTTTCTTATAAAAATGGTCTATTGATTTTTGAACTATTAAAATTAACAGAGTTATGTAGACTAGAAATTAAGGGATGACTTCAGAAATTTAAAAAATCATAACGAGCAGAAAAATGAATGAATTTGATTTTTTTTTTTCAATTTGCTGTAAAAAATGTAAACTTTCTTTTCAGAGAAGGTAGAAATATCTTTTAATATTTAATAAAAAAAGTTGACAATTTCAATTTTCTTATCGTTAATTTTTATGATTTAACACTAAAACCATTTTTCCATGCCATTCGATTGATTATTTAAAATAATGAAAAGTTGCTTTCGAAATTTTGTTTTACGACAAAGATAAAAAAAGTACGTTTGTCTTGTGAAATTGTTATAACTTTTTTATTAAAAAGTAAAAAATATATCTATTTCTCTGAAAAGATAGTTAAATTTTTTGAGTAGATTGAAAAAAAATTATAAGAATCGTTCATTTTTCTGCTGTTGATTTTTTTAAATTTCTTAAATCATCCCTTAACTCCTAGTCTCCCTAACTCTGTTCATTTTAATAGAACAAGAAAAAGTCAATAGACCATTTTTATGTAAAATTGTATGCTCTACAACTTTTCTAAGAGACTTTTTTCTAGCTCTTACCCCTTTTGAATTATCTTGAAAAACCTTTTCATTTTATCTTTTTTCAAAAAAATTACTGTATTGTTATTATATGTATACCTCAAACTAACTTATATCAAAAATGCAGGCAAGTTGACCAAAATTGCGATTTAAAGGACCATTTAATTGGACTATTAATATAATCTTTTGTTTGCTATTTCTTTTTCTTAATATTATTATTATTAAAGTTGATTAGTTGATTAAAGGTGAGTTGATTGGTACAGTTAGTATTGGTGACTGAAAATCATTTTAGATTATAATTTAAATAAGGTAATATACCTATGCTAGGCAATATTCAAAACTAGGATATTTATTTGGTCCAAATAAATACCTTATTTAGTGTAATACTCATGGAATAGTTAGTAACAAACAATTATCCAAAATAAATGTTAAAATGAAATGTTTAAATGATTGACTAGAAACCGAATGGATTACTTCCCTACAAAATCTAAGAAGTATTCGTTATTCAAAGTTTGGGAGATAAAAAAAATCACAAACTAGTGAAGATATGCTTAGAGCATACAGAAAAAAAAAGTTATATTCTACTGGTTCATCTCCTATTCACAAAAACTCACAGGCAGCGATCTTTCACGATTTTGAGTGGTGGTTTTGGCATTAGCCCAATGGAGCTGTATTGAAAATACCTGAATTTGTATCCACAAAAATCAACAACCAGCCGACTCAACTACCGACGATGTACCATTCGACATGTAGACACTAACACTTACAGAACAATAACTAAAATATTGCCAGAGATTTCTGAAACTGGAAAATCCAGAAACATCTAGGTACCTGCTGGTCGTTATTCGGCAGATCAACAGTTACTTTCTTTCTAGACTGGTGCATTTTGAAGGTTGGAAAAGCGACAAAGGAATGCTAAAAATTGTCTTCAACAGAAAATCAACTGGGAATTTTAACAATGTTTATAAACTATTTTTGAAACGATATTTGCAGTTGCAAAGTTGCTTTTGCATCCTCAAACGGTAATGGAGGGAATAAAAACGGCACTTGGCAACCTCGAATAAAAAATAACTATTAAAAATATATGAAGGATCTTATTATTTAATTGTTAATTAATTGTTTTTTGTTTTTTTTTTCGTCTATAAAAAACAAAACTATTAGAAATAGTATCCTAAAACCACCGTAACAAGTGTTTNTAAAATGAAATATAATTGCAAATCACAATAACAGACATGCCATGTTATGTCTAAAGCCGAAAGCTCGTGCCATCGTCAGAGGTATGCTTGCAATTTTCAAACGAAATTGTTTTATTATCCGTAAATTAAAATAAAAATAATGCTTTTAAAAACAAATATGTTTTGGTGTCAAGTAATTAAGAGAATATGTAAGAAGAAAGATAAAGTATAGCGTCCTTATTCTGTAACTAAATATTTAATTGGTAAAATGCAATTTTCAATTAATTGTATTTTATTAAACATATAATTAATACTTACAATTTATTTAGCATTTACTTCTATAATACGTAAATAAATATATATGTCGTTTAAAACTACTGAAAAAGTTCTGAAAATACAAAATAATAACAGTGCATTTTTACCAAAAATGAACTGGACTAGGCGGCGTTGCCAACTTAATATAACTACTTACTTACTAAAGTCAGTTTATATCTAGTGTTTTGTAGCGGATATACAGGGTCGGAAAGTCCCCATGGTTCATCGGCCGTTATATGTGAGAGCGATAAAGTAAATCATAGAAATTCGTGCGATAGAGAAAATGGCTATAATGAAGGCGTCTAATAGTCACCGCCCATTTCGCCCTTCCACAAATAAGAAGTGGATCTTACTAAACTAGTGTGAGTTATTAGACAGTGATAAGGATGAGAGGATGCGATGCCTAAAATAATAACGCAGTTTATGAATGTTTAATTCAAAAGTCATAAATAAACTTCTTCTGTTTATAACTTTTGATCTAATCAATATTTTTTGACGCTCGAGGGCTAGTTTTGTAGGTTTTTGAAGACGAAAAAAAAGCACATTACTGTTTTCTCGTGGAAATGAACGGAAAAAAGTTATAAGCGAAAAACGTGAATTTACGTAAAATTTATACAATTATTAACCACCCTGTAAACAATCTTCCCCCCATTTTTATGACTGTGGAAACTAATATGTTATTGTAGCATCTATAGTGATAAATTCAGCTTGCCGAAACAAATAGTCGCGTCCAATTCTATATTTCCTGGCTTACATGCTAAAAATTGTCTTCAACAGAAAATCAATACTGGGAATTTTAACAATGTTTCTAAACAATTTTTGAAAAGATATTTTATACACAGTTGCACAGTTGCTTTTGCTTCCTCAAATGTTATTGGAGGGCATAAAAACGGTACTTGGCAACCTCGAATAAAAAATAAATATTAAAAATCTATGAAGGATCTTAATTATTTTTTTTTTGTTTTTTCGTCTATAAAAAAAACGAAACTATTAGAAATAGTATCCTAAAACCACCGTAACAAGTGTTTCTGTCTATTTTTACGCCAGCGACGCCTTGCCGCCCCCCCGTGCGGGCGGTGGACTTGAAAGCCGCATTTACAGTGACTAAATATCACACTTATTAACTTATCGACGCCGTGGACCGTGAACCAGGGCCGCGTCCCGCCGTTTTTACCGGACCGCTCTGTCCCGGAAGTTATCACAGTGTCGGATTAAATTAGTTCGCGGTGGATGGGCGTCGAAACAATGGACGATCGGGGCTGGCCGGTGCACGCCGCCGCCGTTGTATGGACGTCATTTGCCCGCTTTGACAAATCGCCACGTACCGTCACGTTTTTTTATTTAGAGACGGATCGTTGTGGGGCACGTGTTTGCCCCTAGGCGGGATCTGCCTTGATGTGGAGTTCCATATTGTTTTAATTACACTTTATTTATAATTTCGTGAAATACGAAAGTCATATTTTCTGCAGAACGAGTTGAAGATTTCGGATAAGCGTTAAAATATGCTAAAACATCTGCATTAGATGTTATTGGCTTTGGTACAATCCTTTCTGCACTAATTCGATCATAATGTAATTAATGTCTTAATTAGGTTATCGAAAAACGACTTTTTTTAAAGAATTGAAATATCTCGAAGACCAGTAGAGATAAATACAGGGAAGTTTGATAAAAGTCCCTTTAAAATTACGCGTACACACAGAAAATACTGTTGTAAAAATTCACACAATTGTTCCTAAAATCGTGACAGGAATAAATTGTATCAGACTTTCATACAATATTGTTTGAATATTGAATTTGTTGGTAATAATTTTACAACTGTACAAAAGAATCACATTGTAAATGTCAAATTTTCTCACAATTTTTTCCTGTCACGATTTTAGGAACAATTGTGTGAATTTTTACAACAGTATTTTCTGTGTGTAGNTCGAAAAACGACTTTTTTAAAAGAATTGAAATATCTCGAAGACCAGGAGAGATAAATACAGGGAAGTTTGAAGTCCCTCTAAAATTACGCGTAGAATCCAAATAACCAAAAATATACCTACATTTAAAATAAACAAGTAGATGGCAACTTCCGGTAAGTGCTACCACAATGGCATGATTTTAATTAAAGAAAGCAACACCGAAAACCCCAAGGCCCAAATTTTCAAAATTCAAATCGAAGTTGTTTCTGAAATATTCTAATGGGTCGTTACCGTAAAACAGTCTGTATGCCTTTTAGCTCCAGAAGTCGATAAACTATTTCCATTTAGACTTTTTGGTATTTCAGGTATTCAGGTAGGTATAATTTTGAACCACTTTTCGAATGTTGAAACGCTACACAATAATTTCGACAAAAGTTCACGTCGCTAATCAATTAGTCATTGTCATTTTGATTTTAATGATTCGATTTTATGATGTCAGGTTTGATTTTTAATTGTATTCGCAATTTTGGTGTGAAATTTTCTTTTTTTTTATTACTTTATTAATCATTTATTATTAAAATTTCAAATGTATTCTAGATATTAAAGTGACCATAAATTATACGGAGTGATTGACTTGACGGGAGATAGAGAAAAGCAATTTTGACTGTTGTTTAATAATAATAATAATACATTTATTTTCCGTTAGACAATTACAATAACTGTATAGTAATAGTCAGTTCTAAATACAACATAGGTATTAAATTAAAAATTACATTAAAAGTAACCCTAACAATAACAATAACAATAAAAATTGGACACACTTTATCACAAAATTTAGTCTTGTGCATAGAATTCATTTATGCCATAATAGCTTCCTATGTGCATAAATTGGCACGTAGTACATAGTCTCCATCAAACTATGACTTTACCAAAACGAAAAACCGAAATGATCGACAAGAACAATCAACAGTAATGTCAGCAAAGGCGATGAAATAATATTTCCTTAAAATATTGTAGATATTGAAGTTTTTACAATACAAAGATAAAAAAACAGTTTAAATATCAAAGGCTCGATGTTCGAGAAAAGCTTATTAGAAAAAACCACATCTCAATATCTTCATTCATTTATAGGGCGTTTTTCAACCTTGCTCATTTTCTATGATGCTCTATAACTTTTTTATTTGTGCAAATATTTTACTTTTTTACACATTTTTTTAACATAGAACCATATACAGGCTGTTACAAATTACAAAGGGGGCAAAGTTGCGTAATCAGTGGACCAACATTATGCCTCTAAAAACCAAGGCTAATATGATTAGTTTTCGAAATATTTAAAAAAAACCGAAATTTTGGAAATTCGTTTTTGTTTCATTTCAGCCTTGTTTGAGGTGATATTGAAAAAAGAAGAACACTTTCTCATAGCCACATTTTGCTCTCTATCGAATGGAATAATCAATTTTTATATGTAACGTTTCGTCAATCACTTTTTCATTACATACAAAACATAGATTGAACCTTAAAAGCTTACATAAATTTTAAAATGCGCCACCAATTACTGTCCAGAACATATAATTAATAGTTTTTGTGAAAAAAATAGTAATAAAAAAGTCAAATTTAAAAAAATATGCCTGATTTTTTACCTGACTTTACTTACGACCAGTATATCAAATATGTACTCGGTGTAGCCGATGTTACACAAACTTTGACATTTTATATGAAATATTAAGAAAAGAGTTAGAAAAATAAGCATATTTTTAGGCGATAGGTCATAAACTTTGACATAGCCTCATAATAAAACATATATATCCTGCTCTTGCCCTTATCATTTCTATTTTCATCAATAAAATATTTCTACCTAAACACTGAGCATTTACTCAAAGATGAAAATCTTACATAAAAACAAATTCGAACAATATTTCTTAAAAATTTCTTACTTGTACATGAATACACCATAGTTCACTAAAAATAATAATTAAATTATTAAGGTATTTCAAAGAAATACACCGTCCGTGAAAATAACAAATCGTCACATAAATCAACCCAACATTAAAACACAGAGTGAAAAGTTTAACTGGAACAAATTCTGTAACTTGATAAATTGCCGCAAAATTCCTGAAACACGGCGTAAAAAAAAGTTGGGGGTTGTTGCAAACCCCACATAATTAAAAAACTAAACAAACCTCTTTGTTGTATTGAAAATAAAAATTGGCGTGTTTCAGGAATTTTGTGAAATCTTTTATTAAATTACAGAATTTCTTCCAGTTAAACTGTCACTCTGTATAAAATTATATAGTACTCAATATAAAAGATTATTATACTCTATACAAAATTTAATGCATTATGAAAAACCTTACAGAAGCCGTGATTTAATAAAATAAATCATAACGTCTGTAACGAAAAAAAAAGCAAAGGACAACCGCATACTTATGGGGAAAAAAGACACAAAATACATTTACCGACCGTCAAAATCTCTAATCATAACGCGAAATGAAATAATGCCCCGGCATTCCCGCAGGCTGGAAAAATTGTTATAAAAAATGTCATAACACTAACCGCTTTAATATTTTTGACACATGCATCCGTTATTCCCTCCCCAGCCAGGCTTTTCCGGGGTTCCCGACCCCGTCGTAGACACCCAGTCGTCGGAGGGCATAAAAACGGTGGGATGGGAATGTGGAAAACAGGGTCAGGTCACGGGAATTGCCGCCAGAATGTACTTGTAGATGTTCCGAGCGTTATCAAGCAAAAACGACTTGTTAATAAACTGTATACCGCACCTGCTTCATCCCATTAAAAATAAAGCAAGGTAAGGAGAAAACCGTCAACATATTATGGTTGCATTTTTCTGAATGTCTCTTAAACCTATATTTTTAGTAGTTATTTGTGTATTCGACAGTGACAGAATTGCATTTACTACCTTTTTCGGATTATATTCGGTAGCTCACATTTTGGTCCTTCGAACCGAAAACAGAGCAATAAGCAGTCCAGCTTCACTATAATACAGGGCCTTCCTTATGACTGAGTTATAGTTTAATGAAAAATTCGTGAGTTTAAATAGAAGCAAATATATCTTGAAGAATACTTCTATTTAATTTTTGATCTACATTACTGAATATTTTCAATCACCAGGTCATTAAATTTGATCACCGATCGTTGACTTTGGACTGCTATCCGCTCAATCGACTTTGATCTTTCCCCTTCGACTTTTGTCTTAGGCTCGTTGATTCGGGTTTTGGTCCTTAAAAGATTTTTACGCTTTCTGAAGCTACTATATCACCAGACCTTCACTAACAGACTAAGAAATATAGGGGTATGCATGCATAATTCTTCGGTCAGGCTGATTTTTTGTGAGCAGATAGTAAAAATAGTCTAGAATAATATGTACCGTATCCGCACGCTGAATAAGGCGGGCGACTTTGTTTAAAAGTTGATCAAACATTAGAAATTAGCGTTTTTCGACTGTAACTTTTTTTCTGACAGTTCTACAGAGAAATGGTAAGATACTTTTTTGTTCGTCATTAAGCGTCTCGAGCGTCAAAAAATATCAATCCGGTCAAAAGATACTGCCGCTGTTTATTAACGAATCGTGACGCATCTTTTTCATATGGAAGTTTTCCTTATGCTCTTTTAGTACATGTAATAAAATACTAAAAAAATTTATAAATTAAAGGCGTATTTAATTTTGCAACTAAAGAAATTTTTTAAATAATTTCCCTTCGCTATAAAAACGAATTTTTTTGAGAAAAAACAATGAGACTACTTTTGACCGGATTGATATTTTTTGACGTCCTTTTGTAGATCTTTTAAAGACGAACAAAAAAGTATCTTACCATTTATCTGTAAAACCGTCAGAAAAAAAGTTACAATCGAAAAACGCGAATTTCTAATGTTTGACCACCTTTAAAACAATGTCGCCCGCCTTTTTCACCGTGCGGATACCGTACATATTATTCTACACTATTTTTACTATCTGCTCACAAAAAATCAGCCTGACCGAAAAATTATGCATGAAATGGTCATTTTCGGGCTAGATTTGCTGGTCTATAAGCTGTTCCCGTCCTTAGAGAAACATCCTATAATGTGAAAATTACGAATAATAAATAGAACTAAATTGCACACCAAACAATGCAACGGTACAAATCTAACCCGCCACCTTTCAAAATAAATTTCGCGCCCAATCGATGCTAAATCGTATTTCCTTTGAACTCAAACGACCCGTCGAAATCCAACGTATAAATAAATCCCATAAAACTGGATTAACCGTTTCTATAATACAAAATCTATGAGCTGAGCTGAACAATCTACTACTACCGCAATCAAAAATAATAGTTCGTCAGTATTTAAACAATGTTTAAAATCAATCTAGCCGTCATTAATTCTCGTTGT
This sequence comes from Anoplophora glabripennis, assembly GCF_000390285.2. NCBI lineage: Eukaryota > Metazoa > Arthropoda > Insecta > Coleoptera > Cerambycidae > Anoplophora > Anoplophora glabripennis. Next base: position 855,841 of record NW_019416362.1, read on the forward strand.
GGGACACTTTTATCACCCATTTGTTCGGCGAATGGAATCAAAGTGGTCTCATTTTGAAATATCGCCCTTTCGAATACTATTTTGTGAAACAAATAAATTAATTGTCGTATAAATTAACAAAGAAGTTACATTTGAGGCAAACATCGACAGTCTAAGCTTATTGAGGTTAATACTGGTAGGAGCGTTCCATTTAGTTGATCTACGTACTCTCAAGTGATCCGACACTTAAAGGAAAGCTCTTTGTCAAAAAATCCTCGAACAGGTCGATTTTTAATTTAAAAAATACATATTTTAGCATAAAAGGCGATTTTCAACCGTCATTTGTTTTCGAGTAATGACGTCAGCGACATTTTTTTTTAAATAGCAACCCCCTATTTTTTTTCTTGATTCTGAAAGATCGTTTCATTGTTGATCCGACAGTATTAAAATGTCGCATAGGAAAGTTTTCGAGTAAATGACGATTGAATGTTAGAAAACCCAAATCAATTAAAATAAAGCAAAAACGTTATCAAATTTAGTTTAGTTTAATTCTTATCGGATGCGGGGATAAGACTAGAACGCAGCAGGAAGTTTGCGATTTATTTAATGAAAAACATCCAGATCGCCGTATCAGCCAATCAACAGTGAGTAAAATAGAATCTAAATTTAGAGAAACTGGCAATGTTGTAGATATTCCAAAACCTGGACGTCCCAGCGATAGTGAAGATCACAAACAGAACATTTTGATAAGTATGGTAGATAATTCTCACAATACTTCACGATTGGTTGCATTAAACAATGAAATTAGTCAGACCACAGCGCTACGTATCCTGAGGCAGGAAAAATATCATCCCTACAAAATTCAACTTGTGCAGGAACTCAATGAAGACGATTCTGACCGCCGCTTACACTTTTGTGAAATTATGATGGATTTATGTCAAGTAAATAGAGATTTACACCGGCAAATACTTTTTTCAGACGAGGCCACGTTTTGTCTCAATGGTACAGTGAACCGTCAAACTTCCAGGTATTGGAGTCGGGAAAATCCTCATTGAATGGCAGCCCAACACCCACAGAAATTAAATGTGTGGGCTGGAATAATTGACAACAGAATAGTAGGGTCTTTCTTCTTTGAAGGAAAGGAAGAAGGAACCCTTACAGGAGAAAGATATTTAGAGTTTTTACCAAATGACCTTGTTCCAGCGCTTGCAGTAATTTTTCCTAACGATAATGACCTTGATATTCCTGATGACACCATATAGTTTCAGCAAGAGTGTGCACCTCCGCACTATGAGCGCTCTGTTCGAGATTTTCTGGACAATTGTTTTCCTAGGAGGTGGATCGGCAGACGAGGACCGATAGAATGGCCCGTGAGATCCCCAGATCTTACACCCCTGGACTATTTCTTATGGGGCTAAAAATCAAAATAACAGTATAAAATAATTGATTGAATATTGAATATCTCGCCGCTCGCCGCTTACATCGGCTTCGCCTATTCACGATGTCACGTACCGCCACTGCTTTATATCTAATGCTTGTACGCACTCGTAAATATCCTGATTTACGTGCATTGTTTTTGTGGTTGTTTATGAAATTTGTCCGAGTAAAAACCACCCCTACGACCGCGTGTGAAACTCGGTCATCCCTGTTCATGATTTATGCCACATCCCGAACCAAGACCGTACAGAGGCGACACCCGCGAATAATCCCCTGAGAAATTATTCCAGCAGTAGCTGCGCCACCCCGTAAATTTGGAAAATTGATAATTTAGGCCCGCTGTATAATTTAAATGTGTAAGTTCGAACGGAAATATTACAGCTCTGCGGATTATAGCGCCCAGTTGTTTATCTTTGTTGGAGACAAATCTGGTATTACGTGCTTAAACCTGTTTGTAATTCTTCAATGTTAACAATACGCTCATTGAAAGAGGGATTTTCCTCTTAATATACATTTTTTTATAAGGGAATTAGGCGGCACTTCCCGGTAAACACCCATCGATCCAGAATGATTGAAGGTGACATCACACGTAAATGTTACTAAAGATATTAAAGTTTACTTCCATTTCATCAAAATTACTTTCCAATTTCTTAGATTTCCGAACGACACGATCTGTCAATTTAAAGACGTCCGTGCTTCCCGTATGTGCGTATGTAGGAGCAATCGCAAAAAAATTACGGACGCGAGAATAAAATTCAAGCGCCTCGCTTCGCTTGATGCGATCAGCGACCCTCCCCCGCACCATCTTGCCTACTGTTTAGCTAATAAGCCGAATGATAACGCGCGCGTGATCCTTTAATAAATTCACTTGGAGCGAATGGAGGTGATGACTGACGTGTTTTCTTTCTGGGTGTTGTTGAAAAGTTATAATTGCGTTCGATATTTTAAGGTCATATTTTTGTTTTGTATTTGTTGTCTTTAGGTAGTCGAAACATACATAGATACTTGCAAACATACTTTTATTTCATTGAGTTTTAATAATTTGTTTGTTTTTTTCTTATTGTGAATCATTTAAAACCTGCGGACACATTTAAAAGTGGTCAAAAATAAGGAATGACTTATACTAATTAGGTTTTCGAACGAAACTACCCCCGCATTACTTAACATTGGGCCTTCGACGGATAAGAAAACTCTTAATTCCACAAATGCATCGATAACTGAGATTTCTCAACGGCAATTCGCCCTCTAAACGGAAGATCGGTAATTGCTCGTCGTTTGTCAGAGATCGCCCCACAGCACGCTTTGACCTCCATCCGAGCGAACTGCACTTTCGAAAAGTGGAAAGCAATCGGTCTGCTCGAAGTAACAATTGAATTTTGCTTGCTAGACGTTTTCATTTCCCAGAAGCAGGTCTCAAAATACCTAACAAAAGTTAAAAAATACTAATAAGCTTACCCCTCCCAACATTTACCATTTGGGACATAGACAATTGGAAAAATCCACTAGAGTATCCACTAAATTTAACAAATGTACATCAAAGAAACACGACATCATTAAAGTGAGCAATCTCTTAAATGAAACTAATAACATAAACCCAAATTGTTACAAATATCATTGTAAGAACGCACCAGTCCGCACCCAAAAGAATGTACGGAGTTAGTGGTATTTATCGATATTAATAATAAAATTGTTGTTTTATAGAAAGTTACAAATCAGTAAATCATGAATTGGTAAAAATAGTTTAAAATCGAATGCCTAAGAGGATAATTAATGCATCCTTTATCTTATTAATATAAATTATAGACATTAGAGGCCCTAGGTATGATCCCTGAAGTACTTCTGGCTATATCATGGTGAAGTTTGACGGAAATCCATTATCTTCTACACATTGTGATCTGTCTGTTAGATATGACTTTATCCAGTTCAACAAGGTACCACCCACACCGACCTCAACAAGCCTATTCAGTCATTGTACATACATGATTTTGCCGTAAGCTTTACTAAGCTCGGTGTAGACAGCAACAACCTTAAGATTACCCAAGTGCTGTAATATAAATTCAGAAAATAACACTAGGTTGGTTTCAACAGATCTATTTTTTTAAAATCCGTGTTACTCAAACATAACTGGAGATTTAACTAATGACTAAAAAAGGAAAGTTTACTTAAAGGTCTATAATTTTTTTTAGGGGAATATTAACTTTTATCTTATTATAACTAAAAGCGAATAAAAAAAGTATACCATATTTCATACAATTTCTCTTGAAAATTGGCTGTCCTGGACTGCGATGTTTTAATAATCTACTGCCTGTGTACCGCCGTAACGAATTAGCTTCGGTATTAATTAAATGTTTGCAGAACGGCGCTTTTACAACGCCGGTATTAACCGCCGCTGCAGCCCTGTATTTACTTTTGTTCCTCTTGTTAAGCTCGTTTGGTAATATTGGGGTGTATTAATTTCTTCAAATTCTGTCGCAAACGCCACAGCTAAACCCTTTTATGGACATTGTTTCCCAATAATTTCACCACAGTTTTGAATTTTTTTACGAAAACGCCAGATTCCACGACGGGGAAGCCAACAATCTTGAATCGCCCAAATCGGGAAAGGTCAGATGTCAGAATCTACACCGAACAGCAGTCCTCGAGAATTTGCGGAGCCACCCCGAAGTGTGATTGAACGTCGACTCTGGCATCTTGCAGTCGTATTACCAGAGCAAAAATATTTGGCTAATGTAGAAACACGACCCGAATTCACGCTTTTTCGTTGTCTTTCGATACCTTGAAGTCGTGGTTGTGTATANAGCATATTTCATACAATTTCTCTTGAAAATTGGCTGTCCTGGACTGCGATGTTTTAATAATCTACTGCCTGTGTACCGCCGTAACGAATTAGCTTCGGTATTAATTAAATGTTTGCAGAACGGCGCTTTTACAACGCCGGTATTAACCGCCGCTGCAGCCCTGTATTTACTTTTGTTCCTCTTGTTAAGCTCGTTTGGTAACATTGGGGTGTATTAATTTCTTTAAATTCTGTCGCAAACGCCACAGCTAAACCCTTTTATGGACATTGTTTCCCAATAATTTCACCACAGTTTTGAATTTTTTTACGAAAACGCCAGATTCCACGACGGGGAAGCCAACAATCTTGAATCGCTCAAATCGGGAAAGGTCAGATGTCAGAATCTACACCGAACAGCAGTCCTCGAGAATTTGCGGAGCCACCCCGAAGTGTGATTGAACGTCGACTCTGGCATCTTGCAGTCGTATTACCAGAGCAAAAATATTTGGCCAATGTAGATACACGACCCGAATTCACGCTTTTTCGTTGTCTTTCGATACCTTGAAGTCGTGGTTGTGTATACTGAGGGAAATAAGCCCCAAGGTTTCACATAGCTGGTTCAATACCAAATACACAAATACAGTTTTTTTCGGATTTGTCTATCGAATTCCAAAGTTAAATACATGGTTGCACTGTATAGGACTTCTTCATTTGTGACATACCAATATATTGTAAAAAGTTACATAAATAGACTCTTTTTCGAATTCAAAACATTGTTATAAATTTGTTATAAGCTCTCTGCTCGTGATCTAGTTCAACAATCTAGCGTCATGATTTTCTGTGCTTGTGGCGAGGACACAAAGGGGCAAAACTAAGCTTAAATCATGTAGTAGTGTCAAAAAGACTGAAAGACAGTGATATAGATAAAGAAACAAAGCAAAAAACTAGCCATAATGAAAACAAGTGTTCATGATTCCTAACAATTCAAACATTTCTGTACAAAACGGCTCAACTTTTTGCCAAACCAATGTATCTACTGTTATTATGCTGAACCAATTACAGACCATACTGTTGAGAGAGGCGTGAGTTCCTGCACTGCTTGCTAGTCGTGAGAAATTCGGCGTAAATAACGGTCTTATCCAAAATAGAGGTATAGGAGAAATAAATATTCCACAGAATCTGTTAAATTGTGACTTGGACATAGAAAACCGCCGCCGCCGCCGGTAGAATCCTAGAAAATTGATTTGACACTACTACAAAGTTATCTGATTCAATGTTAATAAAAATTAAGCAAATCTGGCGACAAAACATTCAAATTAAAGCTTCTTTGAGTCTTTTTAAATAGGTAGGCCGATCAACATAACTCATTTAGAGGGAAAAAAAAATAAATGCGTGAGCAGGGGCGGCGGAGGGTTGATTTGGGGGGTTGAAAACTTATGAAAAATTGTATCACTGGGATTTCTGGCGAAAGTTGCCGTCAAACAAAAAAGTATCTACTACAAAAGTTGTAGATCATACAAAAATCTACAACTTTTGTGGGTCATTTTTTAACATAAACTGAAAATTTCCGAGAAAAACGCAAAAAACAGGATTTTTTCTGATTTTTCGTTTTTTATTTCTCATTTCCGCAAAAATAATTTAATTTTGACGAAACTTGGTGAAAGTATACCTTTCTATATCTTAAATAACCTCATTTTTTTTTAGATAAAAACATCAAGAAGTTTCTGAGATATTAATTTTTTTCGGCCTAAAACACTTTTTTTCAGAGAAAAATTCTACTTAAAAAAATCATCTGCCGGTAATAATTTTTTTTCGTTTTGACATATACTTTTTGGTGAAATAAATAAAATTGAAATCACAGTTCAAAAACATGCTCAAAAATGCAAAAAAATAAAAAATGACGCAGCAATGAATTCTTCAGTAATTGTTGATAATTTGTTTAAATTAAAAAAAAAATCAAAACCTGATTACACCATTCAATTGTACGGAAAAAAATACAAAAAAACTCTCATTGTTTGACCCAAAACTATTGTTGTACAGTATTGCTATAAACATACGTCAAAAAGTGAATAAATAAAATAAATAATAATTTGTTTCCGTAAGATCGATTAGTGTACTTATTTTTTTTAAAGTATGATGAATTCATAGATATACAGTGTGTCCAAGATAATGATGGGATAGCATTAGGAACTAGGAAACGGTAAGAGATACGGGGTGGCTCAAATTAGAAAAAAGTTGTGTTTTTTTATACCTAACAATATGCCGTTTAGAAAGTTTTAAAATTAAGGGTAGTTCCGGAGATATCCAGAAAAACTCGAAATTTTGCAAAATTGTTTAATTTTTTCTGGCTTTATTTGAAAACGAATTTTAAAATAATTACATATTTACAATGCCACTTTTTTCGCTCTATACAATGGCGTCAACATTTTTGCAATTCGAAGTTTCGTCTTCGAGAGGCCATCATCGGGTTAATTTTTTTAAAGAAGTCGCTGCTATTTTTATGACAAAATCTAGTCATTTTAATTCTGAATTAGAGAATATTACTATTGTAATCGCTTAAAAAGTTTTTAGCTTGTTTTAGCTATAATTTAAAATTTTTGCTGAGGACTGCTCTGAACGCTTTCAAAATATCTATTGAATGAAGTCATAACAATATTAAAGTCAATACCGCACAAAATATCCAACAATTTTTTACTGTTAGCAAATAATTAGAATAATAAAATATTTCATAAATTCGTATTATTTTTTTATTAGGTACAACTTCTTAAATTATGGATTAAAAAAAATTGTTGGACATGTTGTGCAATATTGACTTTTATTCTCTCCTCTCTCTTTCTCTCTCTCTCTCTCTCCTTAAATAGATACAGGTATTTTGAAAGCGTTCAGAGCCGTACTCAGCTGCGCCGTACAAAATTTTTAATGATAGCTAAAACCCTTTTTAAGCGATTACAATAGTAATATCATCTAATACAGAATTAAAAATGACTAGATTTTGTCATAAAAATGGCAGCGATATATTTAAAAAAAAATAATCTGATGATGGCCCCTCGAAGACGAAACGTCGGATTGCAAAAATGTTGACGCCATTGTATAGATCGAAAAAAGTGGCAATGTAAATATGCAATTTATTTAAAATTCGTTTTCAAATAAAACCAGAAAAAAAATTAAACGATTTTGCAAAATTTCGGGTTTTCGGATTTCGCGTTAACAGTAGACTTTGCAGTTGATACTTTGTATTGCTGAAATCTCAAATCATCCAGAGATAATTTATCATTTGTGCATTTGTAATTCGACTTGGATGTTTATAGCAATACTGTACAAAAATAAAGTTTTGGGTCAAACAATGAGACACAGTTCTTTTTTATTTTTTTCCGTAGAATTGAATGGTGCAATCTCAGTTTTTGAATGTTTTTTAATTTAAACAAACTATCAACAATAACTAAAAAATTCATTGTTGCAACTTTTTATTTTTTACTTTTATTATTGAGCATGTTTTTGAACTGTTATTACAGAATTTTTTTATTTCACCAAAAAGTATATATGTCAAAACGAAAAAAATGATTACCGGCAGAACTCTGTACGATAATTTTTTAAGTAGAATTTTTCATTGAAGAAAAAGTGTTTCAGGCCGAAAAAAATTAATATCAGAAACTTCTTGATTTTTTTATCTAAAAAAATTTGAGTTTTTTTAAGACGGAGAAAGGTATACTTTCACCAAGTTTCGTCAAAATTAAATTATTTATGCGAAAATAAGAAATAAAAAACCAAAAATCAGAAAAAAAAACTGTTCTTCGCATTTTTCTCGGAAATTTTGAGGTTATGTTAAAAAGGGAATTTTACAAAAGTTGTAGATTTTTGCATGATCTACAACTTTTGTATTGGATACTTTTTTGTTTATTTTATCAACTTTCGCCAGAAATCCCAATGATACAATTTTTCATAACTTTTCAACCCCCCAAATCAACCCTCCGCCGCCCCTGCTCACGCATTTATTTTTTTAGGTTTATTGTAAGCCCTTTTACCATTTCCACTTATAAAAGTCCAGGTAACAATTTTTTTTTCTCAAAGTGTAATTTGGTTGGACTAATGTCATTTATAAATTCGACCAAATTTTATACAACTTTTTTGTTTCCACTCCGTCTCATGTGGACAAATCGTTTAGGCCGAGACGAATAAGTTTCAAGGGTCAGAAAAACCGGAGAACTGTTATTAATTAATTCGGACATATTTTAGGCAGTTGCCGTCCCTACGGTGGCGGACGATTCGTCCGCTTTTATCATGTCAAAGCAAGAAGTGGGAAAGTTGGAACTTTTGTGACAAAAACTTTATCTCCCTTATAGTCTCGTGCGGATAAAAACTCGGTCGCCGTTATCGAATGTCTTGCAGAAACGGGAATGAAATAGGGGCGTTAGTTGGAATAAATTGTATACATTGGAAAAATGTAGGTTTTCAAGAATAAAGATGTAAAGTTAAAGATATTAAGTAAATTCAAAATTTTTTCTAAAAATCCTAACAAATGAAGTCAAATATTCTTCGACGCCAAAAATCTGGGCTGTAAAAGATGCTTGAACTCATAGACAAGAATATAAAGACGAAGAACCTGGAAAATATGAGAATAATACAAATTGCAAGACTTACATTTGTTAATTATAATTGTCAATAGGTATAGTACCTATTTAAATTAAATTTAATAGTAGAATATCAAAGTAATTGCAAGAAACAAACAGCAAAATTTGGTGAAGCCATTAAAATAAACCGCTTATTATTAACAATTATGAATTAAATATTCTGTCGACAAACTTTAAAATGAACCTCAACAAAAATTTTCAAGTAGGCTGCTGTCAAGCAATGTTAATTTTCGGTATTCCAACTTATGCTGATGGACTTCAGGACGAAGTAAGATCGAATACAATTTTAAACCATTTCGATGAAAATCCATCCACGAGTGTCAGAAGATCTAGCTTTGAGCTAGGTATTTCGTCAAGTTCCATTTGGAGGACTCTTCAGACTGATGGACGCCATGCGTGTGCAACATTTATTGCCTCAGGCAGGCGCATGTTTTGTGACTGGATGTTAAACCAAGCAGAGAATGATGATCAGTTTACGCAAAAAGTAATGTGGACAGATGAGGCAACATTTACTCGAAGGGGAATTGTAAACCAAAGGAACAACCATATTTGGTCCTACGAGAATCCACGGGCGGTATGGGAACATAGTTTTCAGCATGAATTCCAATGTAACGTATGGTTGGGTGTGTTGGACAACACTATAGTTGGTCCCTACTTCCTTCCGCATCGGTTAAATGCCGACATGTTTACCGAGTTCCTTGAAAATGGTTTTCAAGATCTGTTAGAAGATGTTCCGCATAATACTCGAATGAACAGTTAGTTTCAACTAGATGGTTGTCCTGCCCATTTTGGTAGTGGTCCTAGGGAGTAGTTAAACATTAATTATCCCAGGAGATGGATTGGTCGAGGAGGACCTGCACCGTGGCCCGCACGTTCACCGGACTTGACACCGATGGATTATTTCGTTTGGGGTGCTGTTAAACGAAAACTCTACGAGGTGCCACTTGATACCCTAGAAGATCTAAAACAGCGAATAGTCCAAGCGTATTGAGAATTAACTCCAATTCAGTGTCGATCGGCCATTACCTCCATAATTAGAAGATGTCGTGCTTGTCTATAGTCCGGAGGCACTCATTTTGAACAAAATATTGTTTAAATCATTTCATTTTTGATTCACTTTTCGCTTTGTCTAGGTATAATATTAATTGGTAATTTTTTGGTTGTTTCAATTTACAAATAAATGTTCATGTATTGTTTGCCATCTTATTTTATTTAAAAGTACACAACACAAGTAAATGAAGTGACTACAAACCGCCTGAAAAAATTTAAGGAGTATTGCAATGCAAGGGTCGTTGCAAACAAAGTTGCTGTCGCAGCCCACTATATAATTTTAAAAAGCATTATATTTGAATATCGAAGTGTGTTCTCAGTTCGTTTTCTCAGTTTTACTCGAAAATCAGGCTTTTTTCGAAAAACATAAGAGAGTAGTAATTTGTACAAAATTGAAAGACGAATCCGAATATCATGGTTGTTACCGTAAAGCAGTGGCGTGTTATTTTATTTAGAAAAATATACCATCGATACCCTGTATCTCGGCCACTGGAGCATGTAGATTTTAGGAAAATCCATCAGATTTTGGACAATGGACAATTTGGACAATTTTGGACATGTTTACATAAATACTTGTACCCAATTTCAAATTAATTCACTAATTTTTAAATTATTTAAAAAAATATTTGTTGAAGTTTAACACCCTATATCTTTTTAACGAAGCTTCTAAGATAAAAACTTTATAGAAAAGACTCCCCTTAAAATTCAGTAAAGAATACGAGGTTTCATTTTTGGTCACCATTTGTGAATCACTCTGTATTTGATTGCCACCACTGCTCTTAGAAAAAAAAACTAGACTGAGATGGAATACGGTATAAAATCTCGTTTGTTACGTATACTTTTTGAAATTAAGCGAACTGTGTACAACACGATACCCAAATTGAACTAAAAATACCCTTTCCTCGGACCTCTGTTAATTTTCACTTGCCACCCTCCGCCCCAGGAACGCTCCAGGTATCCCGCAACCCTTCCGTTGCACGCGTTACCCCGTAAAAATCATCCCTTGTAACAGAATCAGCCGCCCGTGTCGGCGACGTACCCGGCAATTTGTTCCGGAATATCCCAGAGGAGTTTTTATACATAGCCGGAACGTGATGTAATCTGAGAGAATCTGGGAAAGGATTCTCCGCATCGCACGCGTTGTAGGTGTTGTGTGGACGGCCGAGATATTGAAAACGTTGCTTAATTAAAGAGAAACATGATAAGGCACGTTTTACGGAACGTGAATCGATCACTCGACCGAGAAATTGGAGGGGGGTGCAGAGATATGAACGACAGGCAGTAGAATTGTATCGAATTGACGGAAAAGGGAGCTGGAATGATCGAACAGTTGCAATCGGGGATGCTCCTAAGCCACCTATTATACTAATTTCATACAATTCATTCTCAAAAAGTGCGAGTGTTCTTCTCTGCAATTTATAGTATAATAGACCCTTTTAGTAGTGACGTCACATACGCCAAATAATAGGCAACACTATGGTGCACAATGTCATGAAGAATTTCTCAATTTTTTTACTAGATCGATTTTAGGCGTCATGTACTGTTGCGGGCATTCACTTCGTAGTCGTCGAATGTTATTGTTGAGTGTCCAAGGATATAAAAGTATTATTAACAGTGGCGATTTTACCATAAGAGCTGCGGAGCTGCAGAACACATAAAATTTTATGTATTTAATCATATTAAATATCAATAAAATATTCAAAGAATCCAAATGTAAGTAAAGTAAATCCAGGAGCTTATATTATTATTTATTACGACGCAAGCTACGCTCCTTAATATATGCAACCTCATATACAAAATGTGTGCACAGCGAACAGTTAGATGCGTCCTTTGTTTTTATTGGCTAATCAGGCACGTGACCCAGTAGACTTTTATATGGGGTTTTGTGGCTGCAACAACGACAGCCACTGCTGCAGTAAATGCAGTAATATTTCGTATGTGATATGTGGTGGTTTATTTCTGCGAACGGCACGTGTGAATATTTTCGTTTAGGCATCTACGGATATTATAGTTATTAAAATGAATAACGTTTTGTTTTTACAAAAAACTTTATTTGGTTCTCTGCCTTATGAGGATAAACTAAAAATAAAAGAATTAGGTGGGCCAACACCTCTATTAAATACTGAGGTTAGTGGAACAAGCCGAAGTAAAAGTTATAAAAGACAATTTAACAATAATGTATACACAAAAGCATAGTGGGTGTGCGGGTGTGATTTAAAAAATACAGTTTTGTTTTCCGTGCTTACTTTTCGGTGGGGATAAGGCATATACGGTGTGAAAGATTTAAGTCATTTAAGTCATTAGGTAAATAAACATAAGAAGTCAGTCAGATTCTGCATATTGGGATAATATACGGAAACACAATGAACAGGCAACGAAAAATCGTTATGTATTATCTAAAATCATAGATTGCATAAAATTTTGGGGAGCTTTCGAATTAGCACTTTGCAGACACGAGACAGAAAATTTGGACAACCCTGATGTGTTTCGTGGACTCATAATTTTAGTGCAGATCTTGACGACATTTTAAAAGAACATCTAGCCACATGGATATGACCGGGATTTTCTGTGATTGTACCGGAAAGTAGTTGTATGGTAATGGATTTCGGATTTGCACGTATAACTCCCGGAATATAATATATTATTATTTTTTTGTTTTCATTGGTACTTTGTAGTAGTATATAGTATATTGTGTATAATATGTAGTTTTTGTCGTGGTGTTGTTGTGATTTGCTCCAAATAGTGGAATGAATAATTTTTGTTTATGTATAAGGATTTGATTTACGTTTAATGGTTAAGTATACGTTTGGGCGCCTGTTATTAGTGTAGAATGCAATCTGTGTGTGTTGAAATTAATTTGTATTGGATGCAGGTTCTCGGGATAAAGTTAAGCAATAACAATGACAAATTTCATCGAATTATACTTTGCTTACCTTGGTTTTGCTTATCTCTCCTCCGGCAGCTTTACCTTGCATAAATACTATTTACAGTGTACACTTTATTATAGTGTAGATGGAAATATTTAACATTTAATGGTACACTGTCTTTCAAGACCACTTATTAAGAATACTAGCATGAGTTCTCATCTCAGAGAAGCAGTTCAATATTATTCATACTTATTATCACTATAGATTTAAGTAGGAAGCAATGAATGAAGGCAAATATTTAACTATTTTAACATTGTAACATTTATTCACTATTCATTTTTAAATTCGAACAATATTTTAAAGAAACACATAAACTCGATATGGTTATGAACTTTTACATGAATAAATAACTGATAAAATTTTCTTAACTATACTTAACTTAATTTTGAAAATATTTGGTTAACCAATTTGAATTGTTTTAAATGTATAATGAAACAAATTAACTTAAATTAAGAACAAAGAAATATGATTTGAATTTCTATTCACTGATACTGTCTATGGTTTAAAAAATTTTTGACCTCACAAAATGTTTTAATTGGAATTTGTAATCACTCTAATTTATGTTTCGGCGAGTATGCTTAGGCAACTGGACTTACATTATCGTTTCCATTTTCTCGACGTTGGAATGTTCAATATTCACTCTAACCTCGCTTTTTTAGTCGTATGTGGACAGCTGATATCGTCTCTTGTGGATGGTTCATGTGAGTTGGTTTCGTCCTGGTTTTCTACGATGTAATTTGGGGAGCTACAGGATAACATGCACCCCTAACATGTGTCTGGGACCAACTAGTTTCTTTTCCAACTTGTTTACTTCGAAACGATGCTGTGTTGGAAGGTAAAATTTTCTGATTTGTCCTTTTTTTATTGGTTACTTGTATCCATGTGATATTGATTTCTTGCTGCGCACTTTCTCTCCACCATACTGCGATGTGATTTTATTTTTAATAAATTACGGCGTAATTTGTATATTGTAACTACCTAGTATTTTTTACGTCTTAAAACTATTCTACAAGAAATTTCTATGTGGAATTCTGAATGACAATTTTTTATAATAAACTTCTAGCCTATGTGTTTTTCTGATACTATAATAATTTGATTTTCTTTTGTACTAATTTATTGAACGTTTATTTAATTGTAATACTGCTAAAATTGGCCTTTCTTGTGGCATTTTACTTGTGCTTTCATGCTTCCACTTCGATCCTAAACTGTATCTTTTTGACTTGCTTCTCTATTAAAATGTATTAGTTAAATTTTGAATGATAATATTATAATTCTGATATGATATAAATATGAAATGGGATTTTATTTTACTTTAAATGTAATTTAAGTCTTCCTTATAATCTACGTTATAATTTTATGAATTGGTGTTATACATTTTAAAGTTTTCTCTCTACAATTACTCTGTGTCGTGTCTTGAAATACAGTGTGTTCATTTCAATATGTATGTACATATACATATATAAAAAAAAGATAAAGAAAAAATCATAACACGACGAGGAAAATTAAAATTCGTTGAATCGTTGGTAAACTTCACAAACGATCTTTTTGTTTATATTCAATAATTTAATAAAATATATTTAGTTTATTCCAATTTATTGATACCGTCAGTAGGTAATTCGTGAATAGATGTTTCAAAAAGGTATCAGTTTCAAAAATCGTTCTTGTGAAAATCTGTATTTTTATATAAATAGATTGTTCCTTGAAATTCAGAAGTGCCAGGAAAACGCGTGACCTTGAAAATTTAAAATTTTTCGCCTGCGGCGCTATTTAAAGACTTTCCGGGCACTTAATATCCCGGAATTCAATTCAACAAATGTAACAACCCTAAGCAGAACACATTCAATCAATGTTCGCGCGCCGCCACTGATTAGTATGATTGTGTTTTTGATATACTTTTTAACATAGTATGATAATATGTAATTGGATAGCAGTAAATGACACAAAAACATCGTTAGTGGGCGCCGACCTACACAAAAAAAATTTAAAAAATGAAATCCTCTTTAACGTTTCCTTATTCCATGTAGATGGGGAATGGAGAGTAAATGAAACGGGAAAACCGCAATCAAAATATCTTCATTTAGAAACATTTTAACACAGCATTTCGTTATATGTATTCTCTTTTTCTCTTAGCTTAATAAACGCTAGGGTGTTGACTTGTACGGGATTAGAACGGATCCTAGTACCCATTCATCTCTCATTCCTCTGAAATGAACTATAGGTGCATATATCCACTCCATGCTAACATCCCTTCATTAGGCAAATGCTTGTTCAAGCGTTCCCTCATTATACCCGACGTACATAATCTACAGCTTAATTATTTCACTCCAGGAACATTATACTACACATTCATACTCTGGATGTGACATCCTACCGAGCACCAGGATAAATCTAGATAAATTATCTACCATTGTCAAAGTACGTGTGTAGCTACAAAGAAAATATAGGTACATTCTGAAGGTCTTGGTTAAAAGGGGCGTCAGCTATTTTCTTATGCAAGACGCGGGTTCAATGAGTGTAAATAATTAAATGTTAATTATAAATATCTAGCTAATGTTTGAGTCGTTGCACATAGTTAAATGGCCAGGAAATATAGAGTTGGACGCGACTTTTTGTTTCGGCAAGCTGAATTTATCACTATAGATGCTAAATATTATGTGCAATAACATATATTCCACAGTCATAAAAATGGGGGGAAGATTGTTTACAGGGTGGTTAATTGTATAATTTTTACGTAAATTCACGTTTTTGGCTTATAACTTTTTTCCGTTCATTTCCACGAGAAAACAGTAAAGTACTTTTTTCGTCTTCAATGGACCTTCAAAACTAGCTCTCGAGCGTAAAAAAATATTGATTAGATCAAAAGTTATAAACAGAAGAAGTTTATTTGTGACTTTTGAATTAAACATTCATAAACTGCGTTATTATTACCAGAACGTTGTGGCATCGCATCCTCTCATTCCTTATCACTGTCTAATAACTCACACGAAATCTGGAATCGGTAAGTTGAATAGTTTACAAGTTATGGCCTTATAAACAAATTAACTAATTATTAGTCTGGACGATCCCGAGCATCTTCCACAATCGCACTGATTTTTCTCATGGTAGATTTCATAATAATACATTGAAATCTATAATTTTTTTTAATTTCAAATTTTCTTATGACTGTGGAAACTGATATGTTATTGTACATATATTTAGCATCTATAGTGATAAATTCAGCTTGCCGAAACAAAAAGTCGCGAAATGGTCATTTCCCAGCTTATTTTCCTGGCCTAGAAAGCAATTGTAGTTGGTGGCGAATACTAAAATATACAAGTTTCAGGTTTCAACTAAAAAACTATTCGTTAAAGCACACACCCTGTATTAAATGTTGTACATAGAAAGACTAGTTATTTATTTGTTTCGAAATAGGCATAGTGTATTGTTCAGATCTAAGCTCTAACCCTAACACAGAAACTTGACAATGAAAATGAAGACACAAACATTTTAAGGTTATACACTTTCATGACCTTCCCATGCGTATCAATCGCGGTTTAATTTTGTTACTACTGTACTCCTGTGTAGTTTTGAATTCATTTAAAATGTACAGCACTGGTTCAGCTGAATAAGAAAAAAAGTGTAAAAACCTATAGTGTTTTCTTTAGAATTGTATAACTTTATAATAAAACCTCTTTTAATTTTCCAAATACGTCCCTGCGTAAATTTATGAACCCCCGTGGTTGCTGGTAATTATTTACTTAAATCACATTTACAACACTTTATTCTTCGTTCATCTTAAAAAGTTATCGGTGGGGTTTGGGCCTTTCTAAGACACCCTGTATACTCGTAAGTACGTTGAAACATGTGCAGGGTGATTCAGAAAAAAATATCAAAAAACTAATTTTGAATGTACAGTGGACACTTACAAATACAATTTTGTAAAAAAAAAATAAAAAAGGGCAATTCGAAAATGATTTAAAAATACACTTCCGCACGGCACTGGAAACTGGGCCACTGTAAAACCTGACCTGCACAAGGCAAAGCATGCAGTCGGCGACCGGCACGGCGACAAAATGTGATAAAAAATGAACAGACAAAAAAAATGTCTTTCCCAAGAAAAGAAATAAAAAACCTATCAGCAAGTTCAGCTGCTTTTGCCGCTATTGTTATTAATTAATAAAATTTATTTGTGGTTTTAATTAATAAAATTTGACATACCTGATCTTACAACTGTTCAAATTTTTGTCCACCGACATAAACACATTTGGGCCCGTCGAATTAATACAAGTGTTGTTTTGCTTCACCGTAACACAAATGCACAACGATATACAACAACTCCGAGTTGCCATTTTTGACACCTGAAAAACTAATGTAAACACTATCGCAATAATACTAAAATCGGATTTCAGTATTCGGAATCGCCTGCGGGAGAATGACGATACTGACTACAGTAGCCCAGTGATGGAAAGGTTGAAAATACTATAACTTCAATAATTTTTTTCTCGAATACTAAAAGGATTTTACTAAAAAATTTGTTCGATATTAACTCCATTTTTCTTGACGCATCTATTCTCAAATTTTTTTGGATAAGTTGTGAGTCACCTTGTATATGTATAATGTAAATTTTGTACACAAACTGTGGCATGTAAATAGACAAAAAATTAATAAAAATAGGTTAAAAGTCTCCCTTGCAGACTAGCGTTTCAAAGCACATTTAAGTCAGACGGAAATATCTGGGTCGTCATCTTTGCCATGTAAAATACGAAAGATTAAATTTCAGCGTTATGGGGCCATAAGCAGCGCGAAATACCAGTCAATTTTTATTACTGCCATAAACTTTATCTAAACAACCATTTTCATCGAGAAGTACGAAAGGCTCGCCAAAAAGTTTTAATAAATGTGCAACCAAAAGTCAGGCATAAAATAACTTAATAGAGTATTCTCCGAACATTGAGCGCAAAAGGACATGAATTGGTAAATAATATACACGAATGGATTGGTTTATTTTATCCCAATTATAGTTTCATATTCTATTGTGCCAGTTAACAAAACAATCGTTTAATAATTTTGATTTAGTTTAAAAAAGTTACCACGGGGAACATTTATTTGTGTTGTATTCAGGTATTTGCATTCTAGAAAGTTAGTACATAAATCCATCCAGGAAAAACATCAAGCGAGTTTGCTGAACGCTATGTACCGCTGCAAATCGTTGCATAGCTGAAATTTATGGAAATCAATGCTTATTGTTTATCCACGTCAAGGGAATAATGTCAACACAATCCTGAAACTAGCTTCCACAGACTCCGTGAGGTGACTTCTTAACCATATTTTTCAGCCAGATACGAAATTGAATTTCGATAGCAGCTTTAAATGCAAATCAGTGAAATCCAGGTGGCACGGAAGGATATTACCTCGTTGGTACTACCATGGAGAAAACAAATAAGAAAGAATTCAATAGGAATTTCGCGCAAATGTAACAGCGCCATCTATCGGCCCTCAGAATATTTACAGATGGCATCATTGTCGGAGATATTTTTATTGTTCAATTTTCTGTGAAATATATGGTTTTGGTTTCAATTATATTTTTATTTTTAATATTTATTGAGAAATTGTTTAATTGAACCTACTATTCCAAGTTGTAGGGTTGCGAAATATTGCAATGCGGCAAAACGTTGCAACTGTTAATAAAGACGATCGATACCCACGCGCAGTGTCAACGCAATTTGTAAAAACACTTTGTTATGTCTTTCAGTCGGATACAAAACTGGATCCAAGGAATTGTTCTAAATGCAAATAACTTAACTTCCGTCGTTTGTCAAGGCATTAGGCTGATCTTGTTCCAGATCGGGATAACTAGATTTGCACGGATCCCAGTAAATTCATAGCAACAAATTGCCGCTGATCCTCCTCCTTAAAATAATCCCAGAGAATCGTTCAAGGGTTGCCCTTTTTATCTATTTTCAATTGTGGCTGTTAGGTGTGACAGTTTTAAATCACGCTCGTGTAAAAGCGGGTAACCTTCGAGCTGTGAGACGAAATGGATGATCAGTTTCATGAGAATAAGGAAGCGAGATTTTAGTGATTATTATCTGTATTCAGAAAAATGTATAAGCGAAAAAATTGATGAAATGAAGACAATTAATCATAGTAAGGAAAGTACAGCTAAAAGAAATTTAATTTTTCTTTTGTTTTGCTATCTAACAAATCTTAATAACTTGTAGACCAAGGCGGATCTGTCGAAATATCCCACTTATTGGATGTAAGAAGGGGCGAGCTAATTTTTGCTGGAATACCTTCAGTCCAGCTCACATAATAAAAGTGGAGATCCCTAGACCTGAGCGAGGTCCAGAACATTTTTAAAATTGCAAATATGTTTAAAAAATTTTTAAAAAATGCCTATTTTATCATAGTTTTTTACTTATATCTTGGAACCTATGCATTTTGGAAGAATATTGAAGAGCAAAAAGTTTTATAATTGAATTTCGCACTATATACTGTAAGTTAAAAATGTTTAAATTTATTACCGATGTTGCAAAATAGCAATAATTGACGAAAAAATGCAAAATAATTAAGTTTTCTTGGATGATTTTTTTTTAATATTTTAATTGCTCCGAGGGCATTCTAATTTTGGTGAAAAAAACTTTAGAGTATAATAAAACAATACACCAAATTTCATTAAAATCAGTTAGTTTTAGCAAAATAATTTTTTTTTTAATCTTGAAAAAAATTTTCAAAATGATGCATAGCCTCAAATAAAGCATCTAGATATTTGAAAATTTTTTCACATAAAAAAGACCGCTCAACCTTTCAAATGGTTTTTGAAAAATTGAAATCGGTTGATTATTACGGCCACAATAAATCTTTAAAGTTAACACTTTTTTTATTTTTAAACAATTAGATTACATTTATCAATTAGCAATTTAGTTTTTGTCAAAAATTATAACCTCAAAATAGATCCGCGCTGGTCTATTGTGCGATGGTTGTCTTCTTTTTGTATAGTACTGAGATTCTATTATAGGTACATTTAAAATAAGTTTCATTAGAAAACTTATGTCATTTTCGCATTTATATCATCCATACTTCGCATATTCATCCAAATATCTGAAATGACACCAAAACAGGGTTTGCTGTTTGATTAACACTTAACTTTGCCAGAAAATTTAAAATTGTTGTGCACATTAAATATATGCAACCAGTTATACATCGAGCTGAAGTGGGTAGTATAAGTCAGGACCGTACTTAGGTTTTCAATGCACATGTAAAAGAGAATATAAAATCCCACATAAAAGTAAAAACTTTTTCTAATATAACATACAGGCGCCAAAAAGTTGCGAACAAAAAAGTATGAACAAAAAAGTATAAACAAAAAAGTATAAACAAAAAAGTATGAACAAAAAAGTATGAGCAAAAAAATTTATGGATTGGGGATGTTACGACTTTTTATGATACATTTTCGAATATAAACGCAGGTACGTAATTCGGATATATTTTTTTAATTAATTTTTCACCATAACTTTATTACTGGTAACAAACTACACTCTTTGAAAAAAAAATCATCAAATCCCTAAAGATAAAATAATGAACACTATTTGTAAATTATTTTTTTTTTAATTTAATAAATATTGACTATTTATTACTAATTAATTAGAAATTATTAAAGATGATTTAGCACAATTTAACACTTAAAAATCGTAACATTTTTATTCAAATATTGGCTCATTTATATTGCAAACTTGATACACACTTTTTTAACCGTTTTTACAGGTTAATGTAATCTTTGAACATGAAGACTCTTGCAAGATAGGAACAGGAAATGAACACAACTACAAATTTTATGATAAATTTTCTTGCTTACTTACCATTTAAGCCCTTTGTGGCTTTTGAATATTATTCATTTTTTTTTTCTGAGACAGATTGTTACCAATAATGAATGTACCAAATTTGAAAAAATCACTAGAGTTAAAAAAAATATTGTAGGAAATTTATTTAAAAGTAATAAACATTGAGGTTATGTTAATACTGAGTTTTCGAACACCCTATATTACTGATTTTAAAGAAAATCTGTGACGTGTGACCTGTGTGTCGTGACGTGTGACGTGACGTGTGATGTAACGAAACGTGACGTGTGCCGGGGCATGAAATGTGACGAAACGTAAAGTCTGACATAACTTTGTAAAATAAAGTATTGATGGATCAGTATTTCGTAGCGGTATTTTTTTGGAACGATATGCACGCCTGCTACGGAATTAAAAATTACGCAACTGAGTAATATAATAATGTTTTCTAATTCCTACTGGAAAAATATGTTACAAAACAAATCTTTATTCAACTCTAACTTACGTTTCCTTAGTTTGGATGGTTTTATTAACACTTGTTAAAACGTATAAATGAATGTCCCGTTTTTTTTTTTTTCAAGCAGTTAATCAGTAATAAAGATTTTCCATGCAATGGTGGTGATAAACATACTCTTTGAATAAACCATTACAATTACTAAACCCCTTTACTGATTCCAAGACGACATTTAAATTTGACCGGAAATTTGCTCAATCACGTCGTTCCCAACGCCCTGAATCCCTTAGCCACACTCACCCGAGAAAGTACAGGAAAGGGATATTTTTATATCAAATTGCAAGATCTTTTCCACCCCGATTTCATTTGATCCCGATTTAAAAGGGTCGCAGCAGGATTGATATATCAAATATTTGCCTAGGAATTTCTATGTATAAGATTTCTAACAGATTTCCTAAATAGTAGAATAAGAAAAAAATTAAAGCTGTCATCCGCCTTATTCCTCAACCCCAACCCCAACAATGTAAGATTGAGGATAATAATGGAAACTAGTTTATATCTTTTTGTAAAAATATAATTTTATAAATGCGCTAAGTATATTTTTGTAAGGAAATACATTTGGATGAAGACATAATATAATCCCTACTTATTTAACGTCAAAAACATAACGCACAACAATTTACTCAAAGACTATTTTAAATTTTCGACGAAAAATTCGAGTGACATATTTTTGCAAGTCAAATAAACATATTTCAATAACGAGACGGGAAATGGACTCGCCATATTTTCTGGAAGTGATGGGAACGTCAGTTTAAAAACACAGCTGCGAAAATCCATCCCGAATCGTACGCAATTCGTTTGCACAATAGTCCGCTTTCCCGAACCTGCTCTGGCATAATCAAATAAATGATTTCCCTGTTGCTGTTATTGTTATTTATTTGTAAAATGTACCAAACGAATTCATGTAGAACGGTCGCTCCCATTTTACGAGTTTAATTAGGCAACCAGTAATACACCAGCGATTAAAATAATATGTAGTATAATGAGAGTTAGTCAAGGGTTGATAGTGCAGGTCAGGACCGTTATGTTCGTCTATTTTAAGGAATGTATATATACTTTCAAATCGGAAATACTAAGTATTTTTAAATATTCGAGTTTAATTCATCTTCTGAGCAGAATAGAGGCTTACATAAAACCCACATCCAGGTCTTTTCCATCCTAGTAAACTAGTGAACAAACTTAGGCCATTTGTTTGGAAAAGATGTCCCGAGGGTTCAACATACAGGATGAAATATGATGCGTGAATCGATACCTAACTTTCATTCATCTTTTTTTCTTCAACCTTTAAGGGCGCTAAAGTCCCTCAAAAGGCCTGCTTGATTTATTATATTCCCTAGTCCGCAATTGACCCTGTTCCATGCATTCATGGATGATGTAGAACAGTACGCCACATTTGTTACATCTACAACGAATGTGCTTGGGTTAGTACTAAAACGTGAAAGTCAGGGTTGATGTCCTTTTCAACCATAAAAAATATATTTTTTCCCAGTAGGAATAATAAACCAGGGATATATGTACTAATTATGCTTCAGCCTGTGCATTATCTGCTGTTGTTAAACAGATTGTACTTGCGAAGTTAATTCTAAATCATGTTGAAATATTAGATACCTGTTATCAAAATGATATTTATATGAAAACCACATTCCTTTACTTTTATTCAGGGTGTTTCTGAAATAAATACGTTCCTTATGAGTAATAAAGGACGTGAAAATAAACAATTTTTATTATACAACCTGTGGTTTAAAATGTCGTATAAAAATTAGGTCAAATCGCAGAAAATTTTTTAATCGACCCTATTATCTATAGTGCACGTAACAATTTCAGTTTTTGTACCTATTGAAATGTTTACTGGAAAACTATCTTAAGGGCTCTAGATTAGAAAGTGTTAAAACACGGTTGAGACTGAAATCAATTTAAAAATAATAGAAATAAACTACTTACCTTAAATCGGGATTAAGTAATTCTAGAAAAATTGATCGAAATTACTTCTACGAGTAAACATTATCTCGCATGCGTGCCAATACTTCAGACGGAGCAGAGTCGGCGAAAGTTTCGCGAAATAATTATTGATTAATTTTCTGGAACACATAACACTGTACACCAAAAGTGGCATAATGAAAATTGTTTATTTTCGCGTCCTCTTATTCTTTTGAAGAAACGTACTTATTTCAGAAACACTCTGTATACATGTTCAATATAAACAACCTTTATAATGTTTATCTTCAGAATTTATTTATAAATCCAGATATTTAAATAATACTATAACGTATTTTTAATAACAGGACATAACATGAAACAATATAATTTTCTATTCTCTTTTTACGTTGGTATATTTTAAAGCAGATAATTTAGCAGGAACTGGAATAAAAATTAAAAAAAACATCTTTAAAAACATAACAACCTTTTTAAATGACCCAACAATTTGATTGTAATAAACACTACATACAATTACAACCAGAAAAGTGGGAGGACTTTTCAAAAACATACAAGAAATATAAAATCGCTACAACATGAATCAACAACCATAATCTCTTTAGGCCCGGTACTTTGAGTCTTGATAGTAACCATCTACTTCTGTACTTTGAGATACATTTATTGGAACATTTAGTCATAACTAAAACTATAAGAGAGATGGATAGATTTGTTTAGTTATGTAATAAAATGAGATAGAAGCTAAGGCTAAGAAATAAAATTTTAATATTTTTTCTATTGGTTGCACTGATATGGTGATGGAACTGTAATCAATCAGAGATTTGATTTCTAACCTCAATTTTCAGTATGCATTGTGGTCTTTTGACGTTTTGACACTTTCTGGACATAATTTCATATAATTGCCTACTAATCCTTCAAAATCAAAACTATATGGCCGAAGGTAAAAGTATCGTTATACATAAATATCATTATCATTATTGAATTTGTAAAATATAAACTAATAACCAGTTAAATTATAGAAAACGTAAACTGATCATTGGTACAATTTTGTTCTCTATTGAAAAACAATTCTGTAACGTCAAAATTTATTTTTTTATATATAAATTTGCAAAATAAAAAATTGTTATCTCATATGGTTAGCATCAAATTCACCATCATATATATTATGTCGGGGCTATAGTTCAAATATTTCTTCGGCTATTCCTATCCTTTTAGGTTTCTAAACATCTCTGGTTGAGCACCCCCTAATTGAAAATTGTAGGTATTAAATATATTTTATATTTAGCTTTCGTCACTAGGTTGTAACAAATGTTAAAATTCTTGTAAAATTCTATTAACATTAACAGTAGTTTCCCTTAGTAGTCGAAATCTGTCAAAAAAACTCTCCTAATGGTACGATTTATTTAAAGTATCTGGCCGATTTCGATCTGTATACACACGCTGATCATTAAAAAATGGAATTAATTCTTCCATTTGAAAAAATAGTATAAAATTTCGGAGAATTATACGAAATTAGATTGTCTGTTTTTGTGCTGTCAAATTCAAATTTGAAGTAACGAAAGCCACTCGGTTGAATTCGACTGTTGATTAACTCAGCCATGGAGACTAGTCTCCCTGAATATCGGTTTTAGCGACGAGTTGGTAGGTATGATTAAATCCTTGGGTATGATTTAACATTGTGACTTTACTATACCCTAATAGATGTCGCCCATTCCGGGAAGGTCACCAGCAGGAGATTACCGCCAACTACTATAAAAAAGCGAAAGCCAGCAGTCGCACCACATGTTAATAGTAGTAGTAAATAGTAGTTTTAAGCATTTAGACAGTGAACGCGCGATAGCAGTGACAGTGAAGAATATCAGACAATTTACTAAAGTTTTTGATACACGTAACAACTCGTATAGAAAAAATATGTTCGTAGAACAATTGCAAATAATACTATTGTTTTCTTAATTACAAGGGTCTATGTAAATAAACTGAAATGTATATTTTTCTGTAATTCCTGCCCTTAATGATGTATGTGCGTGTTTCCTGGAGAAAGTCCTGGCTACGGTCGTAGCTCCAAATGAAGTCCTTTGCAGACCGAATCAACAGAAATATATCAAGAGAAAAACCGGGAAAACTCCCACCACCAACCCAACAAAATTTATTACTGCGATTTATACACCTTTGTCGGATTGCCAATCGCCTGCATTGTGCTCGCTGCTGGCAAAGTGGCGAGCTATACGGCGGTTCTGTTCGGGAAGGTTTTCCTTTCAGCTATCACTGTGACATATCCTGCGGAACTTTGATAGAGGCGTAGTTATTATTCGAACTGCAGTCGGTATTCCGATAAGCGCTCTTGAATAGAACGTATGCAGGCAGGTGGCTGCTTTTAATGGCGTCTCTAAAGTTTTCGCCGGATGCTCGGGAAGCCTCCGTCGAGTCGCGGCTTATGAGATTTTCCTCTGGTTTCCAACTGAATGGCTCGGTTTTTCGTATAGGCCAATATACACGCAATTGTGAGGACTGAAGTTCACTGAAAATAGCTATGGACCAAAATGTAAGGCGAATTTGAAATGTGTACATATATTTTAAATATTTTCAAAATCCAGTGAAAGTAATTTTATAAGATCCGTTCATTAACATGTACATTTTGAGAAGATAAGCAAAATCCTGGGTACTGCTGGTTGCCGAAGTGATTTAGAGTTCGGGAAATGCGGCTCTTAACAGGGTCGTATTCAGCTCACTCTCCCTATCAATTTTACCAGTGTGGGCGATTATCTCAAATTGGGCCACTAGAAACGGTATATTTACGCCAAAATTTTACATTTTCCGGTGATTGAATTTAGCTGATACGTGAGGAAAAACAACGTAAAATGGACGACGACCAACAAGTTACAAAAAATGTGGGAAAAAAAAGGACTAAATTTAAACTTACGCTGTACGCTTATATCTGTATATATGTATAATATNACGAAATTAGATTGTCTGTTTCTGTGCTGTCAAATTCAAATTTGAAGTAACGAATGCCACTCGGTTGAATTCGACTGTTGATTAACTCAGCCATGGAGACTAGTCTCCCTGAATATCGGTTTTAGCGACGAGTTGGTAGGTATGATTAAATCCTTGGGTATGATTTAACATTGTGACTTTACTATACCCTAATAGATGTCGCCCATTCCGGGAAGGTCACCAGCAGGAGATTACCGCCAACTACTATAAAAAAGCGAAAGCCAGCAGTCGCACCAAATGTTAATAGTAAGTAGTAAATAGTAGTTTTAAGCATTTAGACAGTGAACGCGCGATAGCAATGACAGTGAAGAATATCAGACAATTTACTAAAGTTTTTGATACACGTAACAACTCGTATAGAAAAAATATGTTCGTAGAACAATTGCAAATAATACTATTGTTTTCTTAATTACAAGGGTCTATGTAAATAAACTGAAATGTATATTTTTCTGTAATTCCTGCCCTTAATGATGTATGTGCGTGTTTCCTGGAGAAAGTCCTGGCTACGGTCGTGGCTACAAATGAAATCCTTTGCAGACCGAATCAACAGAAATATATCAAGAGAAAAACCGGGAAAACTCCCACCACCAACCCAACAAAATTTATTACTGCGATTTATACACCTTTGTCGGATTGCCAATCGCCTGCATTGTGCTCTCTGCTGGCAAAGTGGTAGAGCTGTACGGTGGTTCTGTTCGGGACCGTTCTCCTTTCAGCTATCACTGTGACATATCCTGCGGAACTTTGATAGAGGCGTAGTTATTATTCGAACTGCAGTCGGTATTCCGATAAGCGCTCTTGAATAGAACGTATGCAGGCAGGTGGCTGCTTTTAATGGCGTCTCTAAAGTTTTCGCCGGATGCTCGGGGAGCCTCCGTCGAGTCGCGGCTTATGAGATTTTCCTCTGGTTTCCAACTGAATGGCTCGGTTTTTCGTATAAGCCAATATACACGCAATTGTGAGGAACGAAGTTCATTAAAAATAGCTCCGAACCAAAATATAAGGCGAATTTGAAATGTGTACATATATTTTAAATGTTTTCAAAATCCAGTGAAAGTAATTTTATTAAGATCCGTTCATTCACATGTAAATTTTGAGAAGATAAGCAAAATCCTGGGTACTGCTGGTTGCCGAAGTAGTTTAGAGAGTTCGGGAAATGCGGCTCTTACAGGGTCGTACTCAGCTCACTCTCCCTATCAATTTTACCAGTGTGGGCGATTATCGCAAATTGGACCACTAGAAATGGTATATTTACGCCAAAATTTTACATTTTCCTGTAATTGAATTTAGCTGATACGTGAGGAAAAACAACGTAAAATGGACGACGACCAACAAGTTACAAAAAATGTGGGAAAAAAAAGGACTAAATTTAAACTTACGCTGTACGCTTATATCTGTATATATGTATAATATTCATCAAATTTATTTGATGATACTTATTTATGGTATTAGTGTGTTCCGGTATATATGTCACGCTGGGAAATGTTTGGCTAATTTTCCAAATATGACGTAACACACTAGTGCCATACAAAATTTTATCCAACACTTTCATAGAATTTCGTTTTAATAATAAATAAAAGGAACTTAAAATTTCCAGTTGTCAATGTCAGAAAAAGTAATCTAATGAAGTGAATGTATTTATAAAAATTACAAAGGATGCGAATGTCAATCTAAATTATTGTGTCTGTAACCAAGGGTTGTCAGAAAACAAACAAAATTTTTTTAGTTGAAATCACGTTGAAATCCCAAAACCAAGACTGGAAAAATGGAAATGTGGAAATTCCAACTGAAATTTTAGAAAAAGTTAATGCGGCTACTGCAGGCATCATTCCCGAGAATCAAAACCTATATACAACAAAGAACTGAAAGAATTTCAAGATTGGAAAATCAAAGAAGAGGTGAAAGGCGTAAATGAAGATGTCTTGCTGGCTTATTTTTTCAATTTAAGTGAGAAATTAGCTTCATCCACATTGTGGACTAAATATTCCATGTTGAAGTCAACTTTAAGAGTTTACAAGAACATTGAAATTTCTAAATTCGGAAGACTAGTGGTATTTCTAGAGTCTAACAATAAGCACAGACATTTTCAACCAAAAAAATCCAAGGTCTTAGAAAGAGTTTTTGGCGCTTGCCGTTGCGAGGAATTGACCCATGCATCTAAGCATAAACAATATAGAGAACAAAGGGCAGTATATCCACATCATGATTTCAAATACTAAAACGAACAAACCAAGAACCTTCGCTGTGTTAAATTAAGGATTTTATGTTAATCCAATTGAATTAATTAGAAAATATTCTAAGCTAAGGCTAGTAGGTTATAACTTACTAGTGACTTATGACTTATAACTCACTAGTGACTTATAAGCCACATTATTCCTTTAAAACCAAAGAAATTATTGTATCATATACAAGTGTAATAATGACATTAAAATTAACTTTCAGTACAGTCAAATTTTTTTTATCACATTGATTTGGTCAAATCAGTAATACAAGAAATAAAAGTTACTCTGAGAATGACCCTAATAGCTAATCAAATAAATGGTTGCCTTTTACATTTCAGGTGCTGCCATCTGACTATCGACGTCCCTAGTGCAAAGTTCGACTTTTTGTCGGTATACTTACTCGAAACGTTTTGACGTACAGGCACTATTTGTGTTGTTTACCGAGACTAGAAAAATTCATCTCGGCCAAAAAATGGAATGGAATTTCGTTAAGATCAGCCAAATTCGGTTGTTATTCCAGAAAACATTGATGCTGCGCTGAAACTGTAAGATCGTCATGTGACTTGTCATGAGATTAGTCACAAAATTGGCAAATCAAATTGAAAATTAACAATCTGTCATGACTTTTAATTCTCAACAACTTTTCTAAGTAAATATCGTTGATATATTTTTCTTTATTCTTGACAATTTTTTATAAACTTCATAGTAAAAACACCCTGTACATTAATTAATCGGGCAAATTTTTCCAACTTCTTAGTTTAAAACCCAGAAGCTCAAATTTCAACTCGAACACACTGTATGTGTAAATCTAAGATACACCCTGTACGCTCTCTTCATTTGAAATAGGTATATTCATTTTGGAATCGGAATAATTATGTACAAATATTATGAAAGATTGGAGTTATCAAACAACTGAAAAGAATATTGAACATGTAATAACAATTCACAAAATAGAGACAAAATGTGCGTTAAAAGTGACATTACTTTGTAGAAGTGTAAACTTTCCAACCCACAAAATACGTTCCAGTTTTAGAACCTCATAAATAACACTGAGCGAAAAAGCTTCTGAATAACTTGCTGATAGAAGTATATCTTCTGCGATTTGAAATTTTGAAGTAAACCGATCACATTGGCAAGTTGTTCTCTTCCGAATTATAAATACGAACGGGAATGGAATTACTTTTCCGCCGCCGAAAGAACTAGGTGATGGCGGAAGGAGATTTGCGTAGGGATAATTTTGGCCGACGTCCAAATCAGGTCTCGCAATATATTGTAATATAAATACGGATTTTAATATATTTTCTCGTCCATCCGTATGCGAACATTAAAAGAACATTTGTCTGTGTTGGGGATTCATTCGGGAATATTATTTTTTACCTCGTAAATCATGCCGGCGGGAAGAAGCCTGACAAAATACAGGTTTCATTTTAGAGTAATGGGATCCGTTATGTTCCATATATCACGTCTTTCTACATACTGTTTTTGAACGTATATTTCGAAATAGTTTCAAAATGATTTTTTACCTTTCGTATAAATAAACGACGGTATTATTTGCGATAAAAACTAAACAACGAGTTTGCTGCGACATGTTCTAGAATTATCAACAAAGCTGATAAAGCTCCAGAACGAAGCTATGTAGATAAAGTTATAACTCTCATTGGGATTAAACCATTTCGTAGACTAGGAAAGATTTATGTGCAAATCCTAACCGCAGTTCAGTTTTATCCTGCTGTTTTTACAAAAAAATCGCCGCAAGGATAATTTGCGGTTAAAGGTCTAACACATTAAAAAACTATTACACTATTCATGTTTCAAATTGTGTGCAAGTTCCTCATGGGAAAATAATAGGGGTAGTTCATGTAGAGTTTTTTTCTTAGATGCCCCGTTTTCGAGAAACAATGTGTTGAAGTTGTTACTTTCCAAATGGTTTTCCTTAATTATCTTTAAATCAGCTAAAGATAAAAATGTCAAAATTTGTACACGAGTAAACATCAACTGTGCGTTAAGAATAATGTGCAAACGGTTTCTTTCTGAAAAGCAGTGT